>NW_020956684.1:27552-74123 GCF_003031625.1 Empidonax traillii | reverse complement strand
AAGAAAAAACCAAAACACCCCCAAACTGATCATAGCCACAGTTAATGACTCCAACATACCTTTCTCAGGGATAATCAAGTTCACAGATGCAAAAACATTGCTCTTAATTGGGGGAAAGAGATGAGATTCTTTGGGACTTTGGAACTTGCTGGTTTGGATTTTCTTGCTCTGCAGGAAGACTGGCTTTGTTAAGCTGTACAACTGGTAGTGATTAGGAAGTGTTTGCACCTCTAGAGATGTCTGAGCCAGCAGAGTCTGAGGTGGGACTGTCTTTCATCCAGGACTTCCTCCAAGGTTGCAGAAACCAAAGGTCTTGGCTCGGTGGCTTTTGCTGATCAAAGGATGGAAGCCCTTTGCTTACCCACGAGTTGCTCACTGCTGTAGTAATTGTAGCAACAAAACCTCTACTTAATACTACTTTAGTTTGCTGCTGTAGCTACTTAAAATGTTTTCCTTCAGAAGGAAAGGAAAATCAGGTGGGAATTAAATCTTGAAGCATGCGAGCCTGCTGTGAAAAGGAAGAGGGAACAGGTTGTTTCAGCTCTTAGGTGGATTTGGCAGGAAGTGCAGGAGATTTGCTTTGCCCTGAATCTCCCTTGCTGTGTGCAGGGGGGAAGTTTTTACTCTAAAGGTGACGGGGAGCCCTGGATCTTCCAGACTAACTGAGGCAGAAGTGTCATGGATGAACTGGATTGAGCCTTTTGAGTTGGGGATGGATGAGGTTCTGCAACTCTGTTTTGCCAGAGGTCCGTGTGATGCAGTGGGGAAAGGGCACCTTGAGAAAGCTGAAGGGAACCTTTGGTCATTCCAGGCTTGTTGAGTACCAGGGAATGACGACAGGGATAACAGAATGCTCCTTCCAACCTCCAACAAAATTCAGCCTTAAAAGTGCTTGTTGTAACCTGTTGTAGTCACCTGTAGAACTCCCGTTTTTCAAGGAGCAGTCTTATGTTTACTGCCAAAAATTTCCTGACAGGAACAGGACCAGCAATACCTCTGGTGGTGGTGGAGGTGCCTCTGAGACAGACACTGATGCCTGTAATCAGCTGGAGACAAGCTTGGACTGAAATTCATACTGAGTTAATGCCTCTGACACTGATCCACAGGAACAGGGAATAGAGTTCAAAGGAGGCAATGAACCAGTAGTATCCTGGTGGTACAGAACTACTACTTAGCTTTGCTTTCCCTATTTGGCAGCTCTTCCCCCATGAGATTAAGTTTGAGAATAACTGCACTGTTCTGTTTCACTGGAATTCTCAGATAACTGGCAGGCAGCAACTGCTTGTTTTCTGAAGCTCTGGTGCAGAAAAATGTGTTTGAAATAATTCTTGTTTTTTTTTCTAAAAGAGTAAGAAAATCCATAACCATTCAAGTTATTTTGCTGAAATAGTCCCATTGGTTCTGGATACAAAATGAATTGTTCAGTGTGATACAAGGGGAGAGAGGGTGTGTGTGAAGAGCATGAAGTACTGGCAGTGATACTGCACAGGAGGAAACACAAGGTCACTTATTTTGTTGTCAGTGTTGCATATGTGGGAAGCTTTCTGTGTTTTGCTGTAAACTATGAACGTGTGGCTTTTTTCCCTTTTAATGTGTGTCCAGAGAAGGAAGGGCTGGATGTTTCAGCAGAAAAGGGTTTTCCAGTTAGTCAGGACTTGAGTGTACAGCCTTGGGAAGCTCTGGAGCTGGGGATTGCAAAGGTGATTAACGTGTCTTTAGCCTTCTAATGTTGTAGATGCCACGAGGGCTGGAGGCTCTCAGTTCTTCCAAGGGAATCTCTCCTGCCCTCTGTGCTGTTTTCCCATGTTGCTGATAGAAGTGGTTCTGTGGCTTTATATGGCTTAAAACTAAGTTTAAAACACAAATCTAGTTTTGCTTGCCCTTCAGGTGAACCAGTGAGAGAAGCAGCAGGAACAAATTAAGAGATGAAAGGTGAAGCTGCTGCTTTGGGCAGTGGGGTTGGACCAGGCTGGGTCAGGGGTGGTGGTAAAAACACACTGTAAGCACAAACTGCATTCTGGCGTGTGTGGAGCGTGTACTACAGCATTATACCAAATATGGGATCAGAATGTACTTAAAAGGGAAAATTCCCTCAAGTCTGAATTCACTTCTGCAGTTTTATTGTTTAGTAAGCAAAGATGTGCTGTTTGACTCATCGGAGCCGTGGTAACAACTGGACTGTGGCACGTCACCTCCTCACGGTGAAGTCTGAAATGGGATGGTTTTCATCTAAAAATGTGAAGGTGTGCAGTAGATCTGCTAGTGGTGGGTAAGGAAAGCAAAGTGCAATTAATCCTTTTTGTCCAGGGGCTGCATTACCTGTGAAAATTAGGAGCTGTTCAGCTTGTGGTTTTCTAGGAGGCAGGTTGCATAGTATGGAAAATATTTTAGTTTTATGATAGTTTTGTGATTTTTTTGAAAAAGATTAGCTCCATGCAGCACTTTCTATGTCAGGTAGTAGATATTCACCTTAATTTTTAGGGTAACTTCCCTAAGTTGAAGTTGAACTTTTCAAGGTGAAGGGTCAAGATTTAGAGCTCTTGTCCCGAGTAACAGAGGTCTGGTTTACTCTTTATCACTGTCTAGGCCAGATTCCTTTTAAAAAAACCAAAACCAAAATAAACATAAACCAAAAAAGCTTGTGTAACAAGCCATCTGACAAACAGTTCAAAGCTTGATCTCTGAAGCAGTCAAGTAATTCCAGTAGTAGTACAAGTAGTACAAGACTTGTGGAAAATAGGAACTTGCCACAGTGGACCGTGGGAGAGAACATGTGTGGTCTTGCTCTCCAGACAGCCACGAATCCATGTGGAGGAGAGGCTTTCCTTACATATCCCAGCCATGGGAAAAGCTTAATTGGAGTTTGCAGTTCATTATGTACCGAAGTCCTCAAGTGTTTGATGTGAATCTGTAGGAAACTGGCTTTGGTAATGAGGGTGCCCGTGGCCTCTGCCAGCACCACTCCCTTATTTGCAAGGAATAGTCCTGTCAACTGGGATGATTATCCCAGGAGGTTTCACAGCGTAGGTTGTCCTGGAATTGCTGTCACTGAGAGGTGTTTTGGAAGAGGTATAGGACTGTTCCTTCCACATGTGTGTTGGTCAGATGAACTTCTGGAGAACTTCAGCAGCACCTGTGTGAGAGCGGGATGATCTCAGGAAATGTTGTTCTGTCTCTGTGACATTTGATTTTTTTTTCCTGGTCTGTTTTATTAGCTGGAGGCAACATTTGTCCTGGGCTTTTTGGTGGGCCAGAGGAGAGTTCCATCTGCAGATTTTCTGGAACAAGAGGCAGTGCTGCCCTTCTTGTGAAGCAAAAAGTTGGTGTGCTCCTGTGCTTCTGGAGTTATTGGAAGGGTGCAGGGAGAAGGGAAAGGGGCTCATGCTTGTTGAGAGGAGCTGTGAGAGGAAGCTCCTGTTGGCTGTGGGGAAGGTTGGAGTCTCTCAGTGTCTGGGGAATCTGTGGCCTCAGTCCATGTCCCTTTTCTTCCTGAGCAATTCCCTCCTGTTGGTGCTCCCAAGGAGGCAGTTGTTGCTGCTCAGTAGAAGAGCTGAGGGGGCTGAAGGAGAGGAGAGGGCTGGAGGCTGCTTTGGTTGTGGTTCCTTATGCCTGTGCTCAGGAAAGCTGACTCAGCAAAGGTGTGGGTAGCCATGCTTGTATTCCTGTTGGATCCAGTGGGACAGCTCCTTTTGGAAAAGCAGGGATGGGCCAAGACGATGGGGCTGTGCCTCAGGAGCGGGGCAGGTCCTGCCCTGGCTGGGAAGATCCCGTGGCGTTACTGCCAGATCACTGGGCATGCAGGTTGTTTAAGAAGTGGGAAGCAAAGGTGTGGCCCCAGTGCCATGGGGGAAGGTTGGTTTGTGGAGAACAAGCTGAGAGTCCTGGCCTAGGAAAAAATGCAGGAATGTGCCAGCTGTGGAAAGAGGCAAGTCCTCTAACACCTTTTTTTTTTTTTTTTTTCCCCCCCCCTCCTCTAAAACATGTGTGCCTACTAATTGTCCCTGCTCTTTCTGCCACTGTCAGATCAAAATAAAACCTGCAGGCCTATAATTAAAGCATAACAAATCATAAAACCACCACTCAGTTCCTCTTGCCCTTTTGTGGAAAGGAAATTTAGAAATTGGCAGGAGGAGAGAACCCTCCTGAAAATTTGTCGGTGCTAATCAGGATGAATGAATTCAGCTTTCGCTTTGCTTGGATTTCTTTCCTATTTAAGGTTTCCAGAAGGTCTTTTAACCTTGAGCAGCTTCTTTCTTTCTCTCTTTTAAAAAGTAACGAAATCCCACAGAGACTGAAATGAAATGGAGTAGCCTTTCCTAGTTGAAGTTGTTTTGTGAACGTGAGAATAAAACCCTGCTTGCCTGGTTTTAACTGGAACTACTTGAATTCAGTATCACTTAACAGTCACACAAATATCAAAAAAACCCCCAATAATTACAGAATGTAAAGCTAGCAGTGGTAATACATAGTCATTACACATTATTTCCGAGGGAATTATTGCTTTCTTAGGTTTTCAGATAAAAATACTTGTAGAAGGAATGTTGTCTTCAGGCAAGTTAAAACTTGCTGGCATATTCCTGGTAATACAGTGCCTTTGAAAGAAAACATGTGTGTATATTCAGGGAGATTGAAGTTGGAGAATCAAATAACTCCTATTTTAAGTGCTGGTATTTAAGCTGCCTGTGGATCATATCGATGTATCTTTGTAGGGGTTGGGCTCTTGTGATGAGGATCTGCTGTGCCACTCTCATGTGGTGGAGGGTTAATGACAAGTTACCAAGGCACAAGTAGGCCTGACGTGAAATAACAGTGATTTTACTCCTGTTGTTTTGCTGCTGTGTCAGGGAATCCCCCTTAATATTCCACAAAGATTCCATAGTCTCCCTATGAAAGTGGGAATGAGGAGTTCAGTTTCAGCCCAGCTGAAAGTCTCTAAACCTTGTGTGGCTTTAGCATCATGAAATAAACGTATGTTTTGAAAAGGTCTGGGTTTTATGTTCTGCGCTACTGAGATTTGTGATTATTTTCTGATCTTGCCTCTGTTCTTGCCTGTGCTCGAGCACTCAGCAGTCCTGCGTTTGGGATCCCTGGCGTGTGAAGTTGGGAGTTGTTTCCCGGTGTGCCAGCAGGTGATCCTTGCCTGGGGTGAGCACTGAGCCTTCTCCAGAGCCTCAGCAGTGACACCCCTTGCTTTCATCCACTCCCCCGTTTCCCGCTTGTTTTTAGAAGGATAGAAACTCCCCGAGTGCGTTCTGTTGTTAAACAAACCACTTAGTTACATATTCAGGATGTTGTGATGAGAAAGTAAAAGATTCCGTGTTTCTGCCTTGCTGCCTTTTGCTCTTCCTTTCCATATTCCACCCTGAGAGCTGTTCCCAGACCGGCTGGGAGCTGGCAGGAATGTCACAGGTGACAGTGCTGTGGGGGGATGAATCAACCTGACCTAAATCCTGGGGTGAGGTGGAGGTGAACTCTGTGCTTATGCATTGCAAAGAAGTTTCCAGTTGATCTCTTCCCTGGGGAAGGAGCTGTGTCCCCTTGAGGCTTAAGACTTCTCTGAATAATTAATCCTCTGGGTCTCTGTCCTCAGGGAGAGATGAAAGAACTGTGGAAGGGCTACTGTGTTACACCTGATAAAGGAAGTCATTAGTGAGGCTTCAGATAGTCACATAAATTAAAAACACTTGCATCCTCTTTCCTTAATAATAGATGAAGCCTTTAGGATTAGAGTTAAAAAAAAAGGGGAGGGGGAAACAACTAGAAAAGCTTTTTCTGTGTGTGAGTAAAATTCCTTTTCACACAGTTTTACTTGCCCTTAAATTACTTTATTTTTCCAGATTTGCCCCTATTCCTGTATGAGATGTCTGAAGAGGGTAAAAACATCGTAAAACTTCCCTTATTCTGAATTTGTGAAGATGTGTAGGGTGTTATCCCAAATTCCTTTGATTGTAGAGGCAAAGAAGTATTTCTGTAGCTGAACAGCTCGGTAGTTCATTTGTAGTTAATTACCTTTTTAATGAGAACAAAATTTCAACCACTGGTAGGTAAAAAACGTTCGAAAGCTCCTCATTCGGGAAACAAACCTTAGCAGGGCTGTGATTCATTTTGTTTTACCCGTGCATTTGATGATACCAGAGTTGCCCCTCTCTCCTTTTCTGTGTTCCAAGCTGGTAGTGGTTTATGCTCAGCTGTTGTGGTTTATCTGCAGGTACAATGGATCCCTCCCTAATGGTGACAGAGGACGCAGGAAAAGCAGATTTGCCCTTTACAAGCGACCCAAGGCCAATGGAGTTAAACCCAGCACTGTCCATGTCATCTCTACTCCTCAAGCATCAAAGGTATGGCACAGGGGGACAAATCCTGGTTTTTCTGATGATCCTGAGTGGAGAATTCCTCGTGTGTTGCTGCTGATTTGCCTTGCTGCCAGTTGGTTCTGTGGTAGTAGGATACATCTCTTTTAATGAAGAGGCGGCAGTGGATTTTCTTTCTGAGGGTGTATGGCTTTAATTTTAATCCAGTTACCGGTTTAAAATAGTCTGTAAACTCAGGTGTGAGATAATCTGACCTTCCTGCCCCTGTTCAGAAAGCTGTCTCTGCTTTTGTGATCAAAACAAAAAAAGTATTTTAATTTCTTTCTTGCTGGAGTGATCTCTCTTTCCTCCTCAGGAAGATAACTGACATGCCATAGAAGATGTCATGATCCCTTTGGGCCTTTCATTTTTGTTGCTAATAACGATACTGTGGAATTTTTTACTTGAAGTTTAGTGTGGGTGAAAGAAGAAAAGCAGTAAATATATTAACATAGTAATACATTAATGTATAGTGCTGTCCAGGTCAGAGTTCTGGTATTGGAATATATTTCAAGCTTCAAAAAGTTATGGATCTTCACACTGCTCAGAAATGGGTTGTCTAACTTGGACCAAGAGAAGCATGTTTAATACATAGTGTGGGATTATGTTTTCTAATGCACAGTACACACCTAAACTTATCAAAATACACCATATCAGAGCTTGTTTTCTTTGCAGAATCCTTTGTGTAGGGCCTGCCTAGTGCAGATAAATGGGGAGTCTTTTGGATTAAAAGTTTCTGTGAATATTTTTTCAGTGAAAGCTTTTGTGAGTTAATAAACTCAACCTTCAAAATAGACCTGTAGTATAATGTTTATTTATGTGTTGGTAATTCCAGTCTGCTGCTTAAAATGTAACAAATGGGGGGGAAAAAAAAGTGTTTTACTGAGTGGCTGGAAATATACCCATGTTCTCACTGGGTAATCTGAGGCATTCAGACTCCAGATAGTATTTCAGCATTTGAGTTGCAAAATATTTAAACACCTGGCAGACAGCACAAGGAATCTGGTTAATGTTCATCTGTGGTGTTATTGCAGTGCAGATAAAATATGTGTGCTGTGCAAATTAGTGCCCTTATAAAGATAGCGCAGGGGCTGGGACGTGAAAGCCCGTCCTCCCAGGGTTTGGATTCAGGTAGATATGTCAGGCTGAATGGATTCTTCTGCACTTTCTCTGAACCCTTATAAAAGGGCTTTTGTGTGTTTATCCTGCTGTCTGGGGCAAGGCTGGTGGGGGGGTGTGTGCCAGAACAGGGATGCAGAGGATCTCAGTGAGAGCTCTTTCCATGCATGGAGAGGATCTTTTTTTTTTTTTTTTTTTTTTTTTTTTTTTTTTTTTTTTTTTTTTTTTTTTTTTTTTTTTTTTTTTTTTTTTTTTTTAAGATGCTGTCATAGGCTTTTCTCACATCTTAGGCACCAGAGCCTAAATCATTTTACTGGGAATGGTTTCTGCACACAGCTTGTGCCAATGATTGCAGAAACACAGGCTGATAAAGAGTGAGCTGCTTGCTTCTTATAAAAAAATAGCAACTTGATCTCCAAAGTTTAGTTCTGCTCTCTGTCTTTCAGTCTAACTCGTATTTAAGGAAGGTAAAATAGTGGGAACTCGTGCTGCACAGGATATTAATGAGTTTTCTCCCTTAATATCCTTCCTCCTAACTCTTCAGGTACCAGTTTCCTATTTTGCTCTGCTTGGCTGTCACTGCAAACTGAATCTGGAGTGAAAAGGCTCCTGTTTTGTTTAGAGCACTGGTGCTTCTGAAGTGGTGGATTTAGTAGAAGTGGGGGAGGCACTGGCTCTCTCCATTGGTTCTGCCTCTGATGTGGATACTGGAATAAGGTGCAGGGCTGGTTTTGTGCTAATTGTGTTAATGCAGCAGCTCAGGAGCTGTATTTGTCACCAATTCTAAGCCTGAAAACTGCAGTAGATGGCAGGAGGCTGCTTGTCGTGTCCCATTGTCCCCCCTGTGCAGGTGTCAAGGACAGCTGGGGTAGCAATGGCTTGGGTAGTAAATTTAGCTGAGCTAATTGCATGTGAATCAGGGCCTTTTGTTTCTTCCAGTGAGAGCTTGTTTGGTTTTTTTTTTTGTTTGTTTGTTTGTTTGGGGTTTTTTTTGCCATTCTGCCTTCTGAGGTGCTGGAGAAAACTTAGAATTGTTTGGGTTTGTGGCTGTGTTTGGGGGGAAAGCACTGCATGGCGTAATAAGTCTCAAGTTTTTTCAGAGTAATGTTAAAATATAGATGCACCTCTCCATTATTCACTTTGCTTTAAAACCTATTTTATTAACTCTGTGCTTAGGCAGCAGTCAGGAAATTTTCTGGCATCCCTTGACTGTTTAAGACAGACTTTTTCCAGCATTGTCAAAGTTGGGTTTGCTGTAAGAAAGGAAGCTTAAAACTCTTATGCTGTCTCGAGTTTCTTTGTGTACTTGTCAGGGGTGGGGAGTGAGGGACTGTGAGTCTTCGTTAACTGGGTATGAATTTTAAGATTTTAATAACCTCCTTTGCTGAACTGGAGAGTTTGTTTCAAAATCATCATGTCACAGGGTCAGTGCCTCTAACACTGAGGTTACTGATTTTACTGGACACTCTGATCATGTAATCCCCCATGACTTCAGGTCTGTGTGCATTTAGATTTCCTTGTTGGTTTCTGATGCTTTGGAGTTACTTCCATGGGTGTAGAGTTTAGAGAAATGAAGAAGGAGCTTTGTGTGCATTTGAATTACTTGAAGTATGGCATTAGGAAGCATGAATTGTTGAATGCAGAATTCCCTGGGATTGCTCTGGAAGCATGACTAGCAACAGTGTGTGTGGGATTTGAGACCTTCCAAAGTATTAAGTCAGTGGGCAGGGGAATGTAACTATCAAGCACTGGAAGTACTCCTGTCTAACAAGGAATATTGTGCTTTGGTACCTGAGTGATTCCATTCTTAATAATCACCCCATAGAAGGCTGCAAATGCCTTTTGAATTGCTGCAGACTACAAAAAAACCCCCACCTTTAATACCTTTTTATGGTGGTGTGTCTTGGTATTTATTATGTCTGTCTGTCTTAGGATCAAAGTATTCCTTTGGTAACCTGTGGTGGATAAAGTCAACCTATTTTCCCCCCTCTGAAATTGCTATTTCAAGCTGCCTGGGGAAGATCTTTCCAACTTCAAGTCCAGTTACCCGCCGAGTTGGCTTCTGCTTTGTGCTATCACAACAGCAGCTTGTGCAGTCACTGCCTGGGTTCCTGCAGCTCCAATCAAGTTTCCTGCTGCTGCTGGAAGAGAACAAAATGCAGCCATACCAAATAATTATTAGGTTGGGGACAGAGCTGCAATTTGTGCCTTGAGTGACGAGAGAAAATGAAAGTATCGGATTCTTGTGATCAGATACTGCATCTGCTTTGACATCCTTTGAGTGGGCTGTAAAAGGATCAGAGATCCTTTTGGCACTGACAGCTTTTTGGTGGTGGTTGTGAGTGAGAGCTGCAGAGCTCAGCTGTCAGTGCCTTCCCTCCTTCCTGCTGGGCTTATTTATGGTCTAATCAGTTCATGGAGCACTAATTTGTTCTGAAGTAACTCTAATGGCACAGGTATCTCCAGAGTCCTGGGCTGTGCGGGAGCAGCTTTTTCTTGGCTCATCACAGTGAACCTGCTTGAATCGTAGTTTCCTGGGTGTATTGTCCTTTTCTTTGTTAAATGAACATCACCTCAACGTGCTCACTCCCTGTTCCTGTGCCCTTCAATAGCAGGGAATGGTCAGACAGAAGGATTGGACCAATTTACCCAGGAAGGCTTCGTAAATAACAGCCCTTACTTGGTTTGAATCTCTCCTTCCTGAGCTTTTGGGACCTATTGAGCAGAATGCATGTCAAAGGTTTTGGAAAATCATTTCATAGTGTTTTCTAACAAACCCCAGATGTTTAGTGAAGGAAGGGGAATTAAAAAATTGCTGAGGACTACAACAATTATTTTTTTATGACTCAATGTTGCTTTTTGTTTTCACATTCTCCCTGCAGAGGGTAAAAAAAAAAAAAAAAGGATCAAAAAAAATACTTCCCTTGTAAACTCTCTTTAAACTACATCTGCTCTAAATCAATATTTTAGAGCTGGTTCTGCTTGAACGTGGGTGCCCTTTGAAAGCAGAGGAGAGTGCAGTGATCACCAGGACTGGCGTTAAACTCGGGAATGTTGCATTTCCCCAAACGCTTCCACTTGGCTTCCCACAGGGATTCCAGGCTGTGCAGTGTCTCAGTTTGCAGCTTCCCTGACTGTGTCAGGAATAACCCTGGGGGGGAAGGTTGGGCTTGTAGAGAGCTGTGGAAAGGAGGGGCTGGATCTCAGCTGAGCTTGAAGTGCTGCAGTGTGAGGTCAGACACTGCAAACCTTGCTGCCCATCGTGGAATGTCTTCAGTTGTTTGTGCCACTGGAAGAGCAACAAGTAGGATTTGTACTGGAGATGGTCTCCCTGGAACATAAAATTTTCACTGCTTGAGCTTAATGTGGCATGACTGGGTTAAAGCTCTCTAGCTTCAGTTTGACTGATTCCTGCCTCTTCCTCACTGTTCCCCAGAATTTGGGGTGGAAATTTTGGACCACCACAGAAGTGGTGAAGCTCTGTCCTGTCTCATATTTATTCTAATTGGGCTGTTAATTGGCTGAGATGGATCTGGTCTTTAAAGTGCATTTCTCCTGAGAGCTGGGCTGCTCTTGGCTTCCTAAAAGTGGTGAAAACACCCCAAACTGGTTTTGGATCAGATGAACCCACATGGGCTGAACATCTGCCTGTGTGGTGGAACTTGCTGTTGGGGATAACTCATCCCTGCATGTTGGGATTTTACCAGGGGAGGTTCTCTCCAGAACATTAAAAAGTCATCTCCTGTGGTGTTCCAGGTGTTTATGCTGGAGCAGAGTTAGGACCAGCCTGAGGAATACAGGGGCTTGTATATAACTATTGGAATTTGGGGCTGTCAGCATCTATAATACAGGAATTCCTCTTCTGTGTATGGGTTGTTCCATGCTCAGAAGAAAACAGCAAGAGGAATACACAGCTGATGATGGATATGCTTTTCCTGTTCTCTCAAACTAATGTCCAAATGAAATGGTCTTAAATGGATGGAATGTTGTGTTTTGGAAAAATCAAGCAGCATGTACTCAGTCACAGCAGCTCTGCTGGAACAGAGGAGCTGGAACTGAATCAAAGAGGAGATGAGACTCCTCTGCTCCAAGGCTTTGTTGAGAGGGGCAATTATTTTGAAAGCACAGAAAGCAATTCGAGTTTCAGGGGCCAACAGTAACTTTTTGAAGAAACAAACAGCTGCTGCTCCTGTTTTACAGACTGGAAAATACTTGTTTTCCAGAGTGCCTTGAGATTTCGTTGACAGAAAGAAGAAAATCTAAATATTTCTCTTTTTGGGAGTCTCTCATGACTGCGTCTGTAAAATGAGTAATGTTATCTGTTCTCCAAGTGAAGGACTCGAGGGGTGACTCTTGGGACACCAGGAGATTCCTTTTCCCACTGTCAGTGGGTCTGTTGTCTGAGACATGTTTATGCTTTCTCTGAGATGCAGGATTACTTTGTTTTGGGATCCTGCTCAACACCAAACACCCCACAAATATTTTGGGAGAAAACAGGGAGCACTTTATCCTGATAATCCCTTCTGAAGGGACGTATCTCCAGCAAAGTGCTTATGGCGAGGCTTCATTTGGTGAATGCTCCAACCTCTTCTACTCATGCAGAAATTCTCTGGCAGTCATAAAGCAGTTCAGAATTCTTTAGCACTATGGGTTTGCTCCTGCAAGATGATTTTTTTTTTTTTTTTTAAAAAATCATCTCCTGAGCTGTCCTTCCATGAGAACAAAGGAGTCTGGCCACTGGGCTTTCATCAGGTGACCTCCCATGTAAGGCTGTGTGTGTTTTGTGTACAGACTTGCCTTTAAATTCTGCCTGCCACTTGTGATTCTGCCAGTCCTTCAGGAAGTTCTGGACTCTGCAGATACCTGGTGTGAGATAATGTGTGTGGTAATGTATGCTTTGGCCTTCTCATTTCAGCAGCAGCAGATGCCTATCTCTGGGACTTCAGGAAGCCCATTAAAGGCCCAGCACTGCCAAGCTGCTCTGTTGTTCAGTTCTCTGCCCTCTTCCAGCTCAGTGTGAGCTCTGAGATCTTCCTGCACCGGGTTTACCAAAAGCAGGGAATGATGGATCTCCTCTGCTTTTTGATAGCAGGGGGGGAGCACTCCCAGTCAAGCTGAAAAACTGTGGGACTTGGTGCACTGCGGTCAGGTTTGCACATTCCCTGGAATTCTCGCTCTGGGGACTGCCGGCCTGGCATTGCACTGAGGCAAGACCAGCATCTTACAGTGATGTGTCTCACACTGGGATCATCCAGAAGTGGTGTCGATGTTGACAGCTACCATTTTATGTGGCTCTAGAGATTTTCCCTGAGGACCTGTCCTGTTCTTGAAGTTTAAGACACTGAGAGATACTTTTCTTTCTCTTTTGCCCTAACCCAGGGTAAGAAAAGTACAGGTTTGATTTCTGTGTATTTAGTTTTCGCTCATGGGTCTCATGTGACCAAAGAAACTTTGGTTCCAGTCCCTGTAGCTGCACAAGGTTTTCTCCTCCCAGGCTTTGCACTGATCAAAGGCTTAGATGACAAAGCACCCCGTTTGCTGCTTGGGCAGCTCTTGTGTCTAAAACAGCACTGCTCAGCTTGCTGAGGGATGCTATTCTTGAGCAGGGGAACCTGACAAGAACTCAGAACTTTCCTGGTGAGATAAAGGACATTTTATACTTGCCCTGCAGCAAGGCAAATTTCTGGGGTGTATTGCTAATCTCAGTTAAGTTTAACTGCAGAGGTGCTTTCTTCTGTAGGATCAGACTTCTGAGAGCCAGGACTTTCTGGGATCAGAGCATCCACATTTACACCCTGGATGATCAGGCAATTTCTGAGCCTGTCGCAGCTTGTTTGTTCTCCAGCTCTTTGGGGAATGATCTGTGGAAGGTTTTCTTTGGGTATGGGGTTAGACCCTCTGAGGATCAGAGCTTGTTCCTCTCCCCAGGCAGTGCTTTCCTCAGCAGCTGCTGCTGTGAAGCTTCATTTCAGCTAAATGAGGTTATTCCACCTCTTCTCCCCCTGTCTTTATGAGGTGTGTTCATTCTTGAATGAGTTGTTGTCTTCTCATATTGACACAACTGAATTTGTAGGACTCTCCATCTCTACCAAAAATTGGCCAAAGGTTTGGTGAACTTCTGAAGATGTGCCTTTGTTTGGGTGGACCTGAGCTTATCACACAGATAACAACCAACCTCTCTCTCTTTGAAGCTCTTGCCTTCACAGTGTTGTGGCTGTGCATCTGTTTAACATAATCCAGAATTCTAGAAGAAGTACTTAAAGACATCATGTGGTTGAGAGAAGGTGAGGGAGAGATACTTCTTTATGCTTAAGGTTTTAGAGTATTTGAGTGTTATTAAAGCAAAACTTATTATCTGTGCTGCATGAATGCAAAAACAAAAAAGTGTGATTGATCAAATAAAGCTTTGATTGTGGGCTGATTTCTCTGGTTTGCACTTTTGAGACACTGTACTTTCTATAAACAAACCTCACAAGTTTTGACTTTTCTACAAAGGTTTTGAGGAAATCCTGGATAGGACAGTGATAGCAAACTCCCCAAAACTGGAAGGAGGCCTGAAAGGAACTTTGGAGAGGCTTCGGATTCATTTTGACTTCTGACCTTCATGTAATGACATTTACCATCACAAACTTCAGACAGTGGGCTACTGTGTAAAGCAGAAATTTTTCCTTCTCCCTCCCTGTTTTCTTAGAGAAAGAAAAATTTTTTTTTTCTTCTCCTCTGTTAGCATTTGGTTTTCCACAGGGTTGTGTCTCTCCTTCAGCCCACCAAAGAATCTGCCACCGCTGAAGGTCAGGGATGAGGCAGTGCCTTGGTGGTCCAGGTGGGAGGCAGGAGGAACAAAGCTGACCTCGCCTCAGCTGCTCCTCCTCTGTTCCCAAGGAAAAGCTGGCCTTGGAAAGCTGGGATTGTGAAACTTGTAATAGCACAGAAAGTGTTCTTCCCTCAGCTCAGCCCTCCCCCTCAAAGCTCTCTCAAATCTTCCTGTTTGGTGTTTTGTCACAGAGATTGACTCTGTTGCTGCCTGAGTGTAATAAATAAACTGTGCAAGTCAAAACAAAGTGTTTGCAATTCTGTGCGGGAGACAGCCCTTGCTAAATATCTTAAAATATAGCTCCGTTATGCTCTTGACTGTTACTGGGAAGGTTTAACTCTCTTTTGCTTGGTTAAAAATATCTCGGTTATTTAATGTTGCCTCGTAGTATCTTTGTCCTGTACCCAGACACTGCTGGAGTTGAGAGTGTGACTGTGTCACTGTGATGGGTATAAAAACAAGGCTCTTTCTGAAGAACTTTTGGTTTTATTTTCCTGGAAATAATAGAAAAATTTATGAAGGCAAGAAGCTGCATATTTATTAAACTCCTTTAGATTGTGTGTGAATTTATTCAGCGTCTCACACAGACTGAAACAATCAGGAGGTTGAGTTCAGGTAGCCCCATTCATTGCTTTAAATCAAAACTTTGCCAGAAGTGTTTTTTTGTGAGATGTCTATGTAATGTACATATTTAGATGATGCAGTGTAGGTTTTACAGATAGTTTTCTTAACTGGTTTTATGGGTTTTGCTGTGGAAGTACTTCAGGAATTGGGGGGGGGGGGGGGAAGCAAGCATTCCAGTCGTTATTTAAGAATATTGGGATTTTTTGAGAGAATTTGTAGCTTTAGATGTGAAATTTGTTACAATAAACTTTGGGTACAGAGTTAATTCAGTAAGTTCAAACAGGGATATATGTTCTATGCCTTTGTTCCAATATTGGGTGTTGGACAAGCATTAGTTCTCTATAGTCCATTGTTTAAACCCTTTGGCAGAGTCCTCAGTGCTGTAGGATTATTCCCACTTACACCAGTACCTGCAGAATTCCTGCTGTCCTGTCTGCTGTTGATTTAGTTCCAGTTTTCCTCATTTTGTAAATTCTTTGTATGGAACACAGTCTAATGCTTTGGAAAGTCAGCATTTGTGTGGTGGGGAAGCACTGGCATTGCAGTGCTTGATTCCATCACCTTCAGGAGGGATTCCCTTCCCTGCACTCTCTTCCTCTCTCCAGATGGAAATGTACTTGCTCAGATGTGAAGGGAGGGCCCTGATTTTTCTCGTGACTGCTCAGGATTTCTGTGCAGAAAACCCTCTGATTAAAATTTAGCCAGAATGATAAATAAAAATCTGTATATGCATAGCAAAGACAGGTGACAAGAGGGAACACCATCGTACAGTGTGACTGTGTGAAAGCACTGAGGCTTTTCCAGGCTGAAGTAGTAATTGATTTTTCACTTAGTACCAGTGAAAGTTACCACATTTAGTCTTAAAAACACTAAACCACTTTGAAACAGGAGTGTGGAGGCACCCTCTCAGGTCAAAGGCTTGGATGGCTGGAGGCACATCTCTGGGAAGAAGATTCTGGAATTCAAGAAGGAGCATTTCTGAGTCAGGTAGGATTGAGGGCTCTGCAAATGCTGGGAGGGGGTGGTTCTGCCTCTGCTGCTCCATGGAAGCTGTTTGTTGTCATTTCTCTTGGGAGTGTTTGCCGTGTGGATGGTGGAACAGTAATGGGAATTGGATGATCTCTGATACCCAAACAGTCTTGCTCCCAGCTGTGACAGTCCTGCTCTGGATAAGGTACTTGGCACAGGAAAAAAAAAAAAACCCAACAGTGCTCAGAAGTGGATACCATAGAGACAGCCCATCCCTTGGGCTCTTCCAGCAGCTCCTTGTGGAGAAAGGAGTGTCAGGGCCACGAAGGCTGGGCTTGAGACTGAAAAGTGGTAACTATGTGGACACATTTGCTCCGTGTGGGAAGATGCTGAGGCCTTGGCTGTGCTGGCTCGGGCTCTGCAGAGTCAGTGGAGTCTCAACTCCAGCTGAGCAGCACGTGCTGGTTTAGAGCAAGGGCTGTGTCCGGTCGGTCATTCCCAGTTTGGTATCTTAATTGCTGGTTTAGCCCTGGCTGAAGGTCTCTCCAGAAGGACCTTTAGCAAGTTTGTGTACAGAGAATGTTTGACATTTTGGGAACTTCATGGAATCTGTTGTCCTTCAGTGATTTTTCTGCCAAACCCTCGAGTGTCTGCAGAGTCATTTTTTTTTTTTCTGTACTACTGCCAGGATTGGGACACTTCTTGTTTTGAAGTCAAGGAAGTTGTGTTCAAGGAAATGTCATGCCCAGAATCATTTGTTAATTGTGCACAGGCTGTCTTTAAAGCAGTGCTTTCTTGGCTTTCACTTGCCAGCTGGTGAATTGTGTTGTTAGCACCAGCAAAGGTCCATAAATCACAGATACCTCAATTCTATCTCATCAGCCTGTTCAGTGTTCCAGGATTGTTTCAGCCTCCCGTTTCTCAGGCTTGATTAACAGGAAGGAGAGAGCACTTAAGACACTTGTTACAGGTACATAATGTCTCTTCTTTATCACTTGTGTGATTTTTTTGTTTGTTTTCCTGTTGTGTATCAATGTGTATTTGAAGGACAGTGAAGATAAAAAGTAGGTTTCCTTTAAAATGGAAATCTTTCTTATTCGACTGTTATGTTCTCAGTCTTATCAGTCTGGGCAAAGTCTGCACATTAATTTGCCAGGATGGTTTGCTGCTTCTGGGCTTTCTTTTTGTCTTTTTTTTTTTTTTTTTTTTTTTTTTTTTTTTTTTTTTTTTTTTTTTTTTTTTTTTTTTTTTTTTTTTTTTTTTTTTTTTTTTTTTTTTTTTTTTTTTTTTTTTTTTTTTTTTTTTTTTAAATTATTTTTTTTATTCATTGATCCAGATACCACGTTCCTTTTGTTACAGTTGCAACCCTTCCTCAAGAAGCATCTCACTGCTTTTGACTCTGTTTATTTAGTGCCTGCTGACTACAGCTGGTATGATGATGGAATACTTTTTTCATAGAGAGCACTGGAAGCCTTGGGGTGGGATAACATTCACCTTTGATGGAATTGGCTAAGATGACTTTATCAACAGCCAGAAATTGTGTTCAAAGTGGCAAGGCCAAAAACGTG
Source organism: Empidonax traillii (assembly GCF_003031625.1). Classification (NCBI taxonomy): domain Eukaryota; kingdom Metazoa; phylum Chordata; class Aves; order Passeriformes; family Tyrannidae; genus Empidonax; species Empidonax traillii. The sequence continues at coordinate 56,679 of NW_020956684.1, read as the reverse complement.
CCAGATGTTTTGGCATTGTGTTAATCTAATTTATGACTGACTTGCTGTACTAGTTCTCTGTTAATAGTTTCTTATACTGACTGTATGTTTTGCTTCACATTGGGGGGGAAAACACTTTGCCTTTAAAATAGAGATTGTGGTTGTATTAAAGTGCTTTTGGCAGAAACTGAGATTGATACCTGTGTGAGGCAGGTTGGCTCCTTGTCAGGTGCAGGTTTGGTCAGTTGTGTGTGCAAACAGAGAGGAGATTTGCTCTCTGATGTGGTGTTTGGGTGAGTTTCTGCACAACTGGCTTGGGATTTAGCTCCGGTTTCCCCAAAATTTTGAAGCATCAAAGATTTGGGCTGAAGGGATTGCATTGAACTCTTAAATAATTGTCATACAGGAGGAGGCTGTGATACAGTTGTGGAAGGATATGTTGTGTGAACCTTTAACGAGGAGATGACACAAAATGTGGAAATAAACTGATACAGAAGCTTGTGCTTTGTCTTCCTCCCCTTGTGCATCATCTCCTGTGGATCTTACGAGTGCAGACATAATACAAAGCATAAAGAAGGGGGAGTTTGATGTGATAAGTTGGTTTGAGATGGTGGATTAAAGTCTTTTTGCTGTTATTTTCCTTCCCATTACACCTTCCCCCTCCCATCCACTGCCCACCTCGTGCTGCTCCTCTACCCACTGTTTTTGTCACTGGGAAAAGTGAGGGACACCAGGATTCTTGAGTTGATTTTTCTCCTTCCAGTTGGCCTATCAGTGAGATGCCTTTGAGCTTTTTAGGAAAACACTGCTGAACATGTTCTTTTTGGAAAGAAAAAAATGTTAAAACTGTACTCGTGGGGTTTTAAAAGAGAATTTTCCTTCTCGTTTTGCATTTAATATATAAAACATGTATGCACTGTGCTCAGCACTCAGTGCTGGTGTGTAGAGCCCTGCTCCTGCTGGAATACATGAAGTAAAAATAGTCCAGGATGCGCAGGAATTGTGAGGGGTTTTGTGTCCCAGTTTTCACTTGTGACAATAACACTTGCACTGGTGTTGATCCATCGCTCCAGGTTGGTAGCGTTTGTTTGTTTGTTTGTTTGTTTTTTCCTTCTCTCATGAACTGGCAAAATGAGGAACTTGTTTTTGCCGTAGCAAGTTTCTTTAGTCCCTGAACACCAATTGTGACGGTGCAGCAGCAGGAGGGGAGGGGATTGTGTTGGCAGAATAGTCCATATAAATAACATGAGACCTGGAAAAGATTTTTAATCACCTAAAATGTAGATCTACAGACTGTTCTCTTAATGGTTTGTTTTGAATGCCTGTGTTCATGGAAGTGGTTCAGAGCCCTCCTGATGGTTCTGGCTTAAATCCTGAAGTCTTCATTGACTCCTAGTCGTGAATCTTCATGAATAAGTAGTTCTTAACTCTGTAAAGCAGGAATTTGTAGTATTTTGTTGCGTTGCTGTTTCTGTGAAGGGGAATCCTGGAGAAATAAACATGATTCTGTAATTAGAATATTAGTTACAGTAGATTAGCCCTCCGTTTTAGTGAAAATCAGTGCTTTATCTGCTTTGCCAAGTGAGATGCACAGAGACAAGCACTAAAAATTACATGTTACAGTTCACTTCAAGCTCTTCTGCTGTCTATTTTCCTTAGCACTGAGGCCTTTTGGTACTGAAAGGAAAAATGCAGGATGCATGCTGTTCTTTCAGAGCTGTTCTTTTCAGGGCTATGGTTTCCTCGAAACTGTTATTACTTTCCTCGGAAGCTTGTCTGGGCTGAAGGTGTCAGTCATGTATCTGAACACTGGTTTGTGTGATGAAATGAATCTTCCCAGAATTTCACCTCGTCTTTCCCTGTAGTGTTTTTTTGCACTGGAGAAGCTTCATAGTAACAGCTCAGCTTTTTTTTTTATTATTTTTTTTTTTATTTTTTTCCTGCAGGAGGAATGTCTGCCTTTTGTTCTTACAACTCCAGCTCCTTGTTCTTCCCCCAATGCCTACCCCCGTAAAGAAAGCGCCGCGTGGTGTTTTTTTTTTTCTTTTTCTTCCTTTCTTTTGTTTGTTTGTTTTTGAACCGAAACCAGAAATCTCGAATTAATTTGCGAAGCGGTGTTTGAACTCCCTCACAGAAGTTGCTGGGGTTGATGTGCGGGGAGACAAAGCTGCAATTATCTCCATCTTTGCCCTCCCGAGGGGCTTCATTACGGCGGTTCCTCTCTCCCCGCTGCCGTGTCCCGGCAAGGTGAAGTTCAGGATTCAGCAGACACAACAAATTATTATTTTCTCTGTGTGCGCCGTTTCATCCCTGCTGATGGAACATTTAACTGCCTTTTTTTTTTTTCTTTCCTTTTTTTTTTTTTGGCTGTTGTTGTAGCAACAGGAGGGGGAGAGTCCGTGCAGCTCTGACAGACCTTGTGGTGTTCAAACCGACTTGTTTGATAGCGATGTGGCAAAAGTATCACTTTTCCCCCCCACTATCAGCCAAAGACAGGGACACTTCCAGCTCCCAAAAAGGCTTTAAACTCCTCTATTTCTGATATTACTTAATGTCATTTGACAGGCACCTAATACTTTAACTCTTAAAGCCTCCTGCTCCAACAATTCCGTGATGGATTTTAAGCGGACTCTCTCCTCAAGTTTTAGGTTTGCTGATCCGACCCTGAGGGCACGTAAGTAATGCTTCAGACCCTGCAGAGTCATCCTTGGTGGTAACATTTTCCTCCTCAAGGTAGTGCTTTGTCTTTTCCTGACGCTTAAACCTCGTTTCATTTGACAGTTTTAGCTCTCAAATCTGAAGTTTGAGCTGAAGATACATTTGGTTACAGACACAAAAACTTACATTCATACTTTCCCTTCATAAGATTGTCGAAGTTGAGCACCTCATATTTTTAATTTTTTTTTTTTAAAAACAAATACATGCTCTTTTTTCTGCTTATGTATTTCAGTAGGACATAGTTCTTTTTCCACAGTATATATATCGATATCTTTGCCAGCATTTAAGTGTTGAGTTCAAGTCAGGGGAGCTGAATGCACTTGGAGCTCCTTCTGAAGAGAATGTCTGTAATATTTTGAAAAGAATGTACTTAAGTAGCTGCCTGCAATTCACGGTGCTCTGTGCCTGGAAAGTGAGCCTTAACCATTGTTCAGTATTTATCTTTAGAAACGAAGTGATATGGAGAGGTCCATTCCAAATGTTTCACTTTAAAGAGGGTACTCCAATCTGTAGATTTGGCACCTTGTAAATCCTGACTTTTTCATGTTGTCCCAGAAGGGAGGAAGGGAAAAAAATGTGTGCCAGTGAGAATTAAATGAGAATTAAATGTTCTGGTGTTGTGCACTGCTTGGTTCCATTTCAGTGGAAGATGGAATTATATATATGAAGGATGACCCCAACATTTTGCATGTGGGATTATCATCTGGGTTGAGGGGAACAGTCTGTGGTGAGTGTGTTGAGAGAAACTCATTTAGCAGGTTCTTGTCCCAAAGCAATTCCTTGCTTGGCTGGGTAATAACGTAAGGAATCTCCAGGTCACCACTCGAGAAGAAATGTTCTCTGACACTTCTGTGACTTGCTGAGTGTAAATGAGATGTTGGTTTATAAAAGACACTTTCAGCAAGCACATGGGGAAGCAGAGTGGAATCCTGCCCCTCCTGTTCCTGAGGAAGGGGTCGGGAGCCAGGAGTGCCAAGAGTTCCTCTTCCCTTTGGGTTGGACTGGGCCCCTTTTCTGCAGTTAAAGTAACGAGGCCATCCTTGTGTTTGCTGGACCAAACAGGCTGTTTTCCCTTCCCAAAGGGAGGTGGGCACAGGAAAGCCTTCACAGCACCTCTCCAGTGGCTTTTCCTCCCTCTGCACAGGGATTTGGGAGAAAAGCAGAGTGGTGTGTGTGTCTGTTCACTGCAGGGTTAGAAGGTGAGTCCTGCTTTGTTGAGTATTTATTAGGAGGAACGTTTTCTAAATGAGTATTTCCAAGAATCCTGAGTGGATGAAGAGAGAGGGAGAGAAAGCACACGCTGGTTTGGGAATTGATGGCTGGAGAGAGAGCAGTGGGGGAATTCCTGAAGAGCTCCAAGAGCCTGAAAAGGCAAACTGGATGATGAGGGACCGGAGCTGAGTTTCTGTGACTCCTGTGCAGGGTGGGAATACGGTGCTGGTGAACACAGTTCTGTGGATAATGTCCTTTTGTCAGTAATCTACTGATTGATACAGGGTCTCAGCATGGAATTTGTCTGATTGTGTGCACTGGGTGTGGATACAGTTAATCACCTTATCCTGGTTCATCTGCCCGGTGATAAGTCTGACTGGGCTGTTACTATGGTGAATGTGAGGAATCTTCCTGGTTTTAGCTGAGAGGGATCAAATAAATAGCTGCTGGTGTCCCACAGTATTGTGGGATGCTGGGAAGTGGATGAGGGTGGCAAGAACAGCTGATGGATAATAACTCAGGCACTGTATTTTCCTTACTATTTATTTTTTAGTTAATTATATCCTGGTATGAGGAGTCAAAAAGAGAGAAATGGAAAGGAGCTTTATGTGATGTTATCTTAACCATTATCAGCTGGCTATTAATTAATTTAAATCCCAGTAAATTATTTGTGAGATCTGAATTCCTGAGCTGATTACTAATGGGATTCTATAGTGGTAAGCAATTTTCCAGCATTAAATGCATCGCGTGGAAGCAAATTTGAAAAAACAAAACAAAACCCAAAGAAAACCCCAAATAACAAACCCCACAAACTTCACTTGAGAAAACTGTCAGAAGGGCAAATAAAATGCAACAGCTGCATGGGGTTGCCTTGGTAATAAGGGGTTTTTAAAAGAGGCACTTTAGTTATAATTAACTATAACCAAAATACCAGCAAAGCTGAATAGTTGGAGAGTTTCAGCAGGGTCTGTAGCTATTGCAGCAGGGATTGTGTCTCAGAAATCAAAGTTTTCTGCAATCAGTAAGAGAGTTACAGATTTCCTGCCTTGGATGAGGAGGGAATGGTGGAATTGCACAGTCTGTGTTGATGAGCTGCATTATACAGCGCTCTGCAGCTCTGCTGTTGAGTGTCCAGGAGGATTTTGAAAAGCTGGAGAGGATTCAAACAGGAGTCACAAAACTGATTTGAAGGAGGGAATGGAGAGAACTCTGCCTTGTAGAGCAGCAAATGAAAACTGGCAGCTGAAATGAGCTATTCCACAAGTTATTCACCACAGATAGTCAAAACCTGCCACTTCTGTGGCAGAGAACGGCTCAGGAATTTGCTTCTGAACTGCAGCAACTGCCCAGAAATTTTCATTTCTTGCTGTATGAAAGCTGAAGCTCTTTGAACAAGCCTGGTTTGCTTCTAATTTAACATATTTACACTTAATATATTGATGGTGTCAAATTAGCATGAAGCAGACTGAAGTACCTTAGCCGAGAGTGATGGACTTAAATCCGCGTGGGAGACAGTGGGATGGCTTTGGGAGATCCCTTTGGTATGGGGGAAATTTGACTTGATGAAGTAACTCAGAGTTCAGAAATCTTGGTTATTTCTCTAAGTGCTCCTTTGGAGAAAAGATGATAATAAAATGTGCAAAAGTAGGTGGTTGTTGTGAAGCAGGTGCTGACTGTGTTTGGAGAAGGCTGGAACGTTTTTGTGTGGTGCAGTAGCCACTGAATGCAGTGAAAGGGGATGTGGAGGGTAGTCAAAAAAAATCAAATTAGGGCTGTTTGGGAGTAAATGCCAAAATGGAGGGGTTTTTTTCCTTTTTTTTTTTTTTTTTTAGGTGTAGAAAATGACAGTGCTTATAGTGAGAGGGTAATATCTGTGTTCGTATGTGGGTAGAAAGCCTGGGGAGCATCAGTCTGGGAAGATTAAAGGAAGATAACATCTTTTATAGCCCATGTGTGATTTGTAGCTCCAGCTCTGCCTGCAGAGCCCTCAGGTTGCAGGGAAGGAGGTGGAAGCCTTTTTTTCCTTCCTGGATCCAGGGAAAAACCCTCTCAGCTGTCAGGGCTTTGCGTTCTTGGTGCCTCGTTAGACAAAGCAGGTGCTGTGGATCCACCTGCAACAGAGCAGAGATTTAAGGGATTATTTGCTGTTCTTACAGAGGCTCAGCAACAAAATCCAACACCAAAAAAAAAAAAAAAAAAAAAAACACCACCTCAAACTGAAGTTTGTGTTCCGTCTGGGGAATTGTAAATTTGGATTGATGCCGTGTGAAGTGTAAAACGTAGTTTGTAATCAGCCACAGAGTCTGGGGTTTATAGCTTCTGCCATAATTTTAAATCCTTGTTATCCACATTCCCTGACCCAGCTTAACAGTCAGAGGGCAAATCTCTTGAGTGGAAATAATTTTACATCAGTTGCCACCTACAGAAATGGGAGGGTCAAGATGAGATGGCTGTGATAAAAGGTGTTCTAAATTACATATCATGTGCCAGAGCCATATTAGCAATAATGGTAGAGGTGGATAGAGCAGGATAGGTTAATGTAGCTGAAAAAAACCCTTTCAGTTGTGAGGTATTTTCTACCTGTTACCTCACTTGTTAATGAATAAATGCCATTACCCCAGAGCATTGGAGGGTCAAGGCAAAAATGAATGTTTTGGTAGGACAAGACATACTAAGGCAGTGGTTGGAAGTGATGTTGGAGGTGGGGAGTGCATTGAGTTGAGACACTCAAACCCTTCCTTACATGTTTACAGAACTGAATAGAGGTTCCTCTGCAGTTTTCTGACAGTAATTCTCTAAGTCAAGCCAACTATTGGTGTACAGTCTGTAAGTAAAAAGAGTTTTTATGTTGGCTCTGCACTCTGTGCTCTGTATTTCTTCTGCATTGCTCTGTTATTTAGTTTTTGGTTTTAATCAGTGTGTTTGAACCAGCTTGTTGGGTGGTTGTTGCAAGAACTGGTAAGTTTTGTTTTTTGGGGTTGTTTTGTTTTGTTTTTTCCAGTTATAATTATATTAAATATGAATTTGAATACACTCTTCAGTTATGTTGACTTTGAGGAGATTATCTTTTTGGATTTCCATTTATTGTATTTGCTCTAAAAATATGCAAGCTCTTAGGTTTGGTTTGTTTTTTTTTTTTTTTAATCTGGCATTTGATCTGGATTGCCATTTTCATCTGTTGCCATTAATTAGGCTTCCTGCTGGGTTTTTTGTAGCTTTACTCTTCATACCTTGTGAAAGAATTGGTGTCAGTGCAGGTTCCCACATTAACTATTCTTAAATTACTTTCTTAGCTCAGCAGAGTGGTGGCAGAGTTGCTGCAATTTCATCTTCGCAGTCACTGCTGTTTATTTATTTTTTTAAAAATAAGAAAGCCCATTCATGATTTTTCTCCTGCCTGCGTGAGATGATCTGATAATTTATTTGTAGACAGTGCTTGCTCCAAGGAGCCACTGGAGCTGCTTCTTAATTCACTCACCCGTGGTTGACTTCACGTGCCATTTGCACATCCAGTGTCTTGGGGATTCTTTTGGATACCATCCAGATATTCCAAAAGTGTGTGCAGGAATTCGACTAACATTTGACCCAGAGCCTTGTGATTTCAATATTTTTAATTCTATATATAGATAGGTATTTATGTGTGTGTGTATAAATATTTTGAAAGTTGAAATGGGAATTTTTGGCAGAGGGGTTGCAGACAGGAAACTTTTGTTCTCTGGCTCTGAAACGTGTCAAATGTTGCTTTTAAAGCTCTCAGAAACATATATGTAAATACATGTTTTTTTTTTCTTAAACACAAGCAATAATATTGAACACCCTCATCATCTTTATTTATCATCTCCATTATGAGCAGCCTGACAGTGCTGTGTGTTAAACACACTTCACTGTCATGAAACTGAGTTTCAGAGCTCTGCCAGGAGAAAAATCAACTCAGCAAAGATTTTCCTCCTTGTTATAAAAGCCCATTTAAACAGCTGATTTAAGAAGTCAAGTAGTTTTAAGGCACCAAATTAAAAACATGATTTAAATCAGTTAATACCGGGAAACACAAGTAATTTTGATGTAAAGAGCTTCCACCCAGGCCTGCTGAGGGGGGAAAAAAAGGCCCTCGAAGTGCTTTTTGCTGTGTGTAATTTCACAAGCCGCCTGTGTTCTCCACATGAGCGTGGGCTGCTTTATCCTGGGAAGCACTAGGGTATTCCATAACCCTAATTAAAACTCTGCCTTATTTACGCCCTGTGGGCCTGCTCAGTGCATTGTGTCCCTGTTTAATGCTGCTTCTCAGTTTGTTTCATTCAGTGTAAACCCCCAAATCCCATCCATCACTGGGAACTAGTCTGCATTTTTTCGTAGGAATAGTGACATATCCCATAATTTCGCTGTTACAACTCCAGTCATGGGCTGTGTAATTTTATTTTTAAAAGTATCTTTTTGTCTGTGCGTTCAGACAATTTGGGTTTTATTACTAAAGGGCCATATGGAAAAAAAATGCATTTTAAGGGGATGGAGTTGTGCTTGCTTTCTGTCTGAGAGAGTCTCTTTGGGGGAAGGGAGAGCAGCAGGTCCTGCCAGTGGTAAAATCGTGTGAAGTGCAGAGCTCCTGATGAGCCCCGTTCTCTTATCTAACATGACATACGAAGGGAAAGCAAGTTGCCTCTAAAGCTTGCCTTTAAATTTTAATAAACTGCAGAAAAGATAAAGTGGCGACTCCCGGGTGTGGATGCACCAGCAACAGCCTGGCAGGACCAAACTCCAGGATTATACTTTCTCTTTTATTATTATTTTTAAACGAGTTCTTTATGGCTTGAATTTAAATTTTAGGGAAATAAATTGTCCTTCCTCTCTTCTGTCCGTCCGAATCAATCTGACTGAAAGGCGACAGAAGATTTGAATGTGAGAGCACAATGAAAATAACGGGGCCGGGGACCAATAGAGGCGACTAATCCTCTAATTACTTTCTCTGAACACTGGGAATTGGGCTGCAGAATATCCCTCAGTACAATCTGGAGTAAGCTAAATTTATTCCATTCCAAAGCTGTAAAGGGAGGGAGTTTGCTACCCGCTCGGAATAGTAATGTGCTCTGATGGGGCTTTATCTGATGGCAGGGAAGCAGATGCGGCTGCTCTGTCGAATGCCCGTCCCCGGGCTCGGGTTTTCCTGGATGTTAATTGCCCCCAGCTCACCCTTTTCACACGCCGGGGCTTTGAAATGTAACTCTAAAGGGTTTCCCTGGTTCTGGGAATGATGAGGTGCGGCACTCCGGGCACGGGGGTGGGGCTGAGGATGTGGCACATTTACAGCAGCGACTGTTTGGGTTGGACTGAGCTATGAAAGTGCTGTTTGGCTCCACTCTGATCCCGGTTCAGTGGCAGACATGACCTGTGTTTTGGCTCAAGTGCGCTCAGACAGTTCTTTTGTGCTCGCTTTGTGCTGTTGATACTGAAATTGCCCTTGATTCCACACCGAAATTTGGTAAATACAAAAAGATGCAGAAGTCAAATAGGTGGCTTTCAGCTGAACCTCCCCGTTCTAATATCGAATGTGTTTTGTGAACCTGGATGGCAGAAGTTTTGGAGTGACACCCAGGGACAGAAGGTTGTGATAAATATGACCTAAATGTGGTTGTAAACACTTTGCTTATCAGGTGAGTGACTGAAAGTGGCATTTAAACTCGTTGCTTTCGCACTGTCCTTCTTAATTTCCAAGGTGGAATTGCAGTACTGGTTACTACGTGTTCCCAGAGCCATGCCCTCTCCTGAGGGAAGAGATGGTCTTTTTTTTTTTTATTATTTTTTCCTTGGATAATTGGGATTAAAAAAATTGGGAATTGGGACCAGCCTTGTTTTCAGTTCTGCACAGATGCAGAGTTTACTATCACTGATGTTTTGAAATGAGCTTGGCAACTGCACTCGTAGAGAAGCTCCCACTTGTTAGCAAGTTGATTTTTCAGCTCCTGTGCTGCAGTGTAAATCAGGATTGCCTTTTGACTGCTGTTTAGGGTATTATCTTGTTGACTTAAATCACTTAAGTACCTCAGTTAAACACAGTTCAAACGGAGTGTGTGTGTGTATATTTTTAAATGTACTAAGTTGTGTGTAAGGAACATGAGTAAGCCCTGAGCCTTACAGGGGAAGATTCTTGATGATCTGGATCAAAAAGAAGTGGGAAGTTAGAAGTATTTTGTTTATTGCACACTCAGAGGACTGCAAAGAAACCCAAAGTGATCATTTTCCACAGCAAGATGTGTGATATTAACTTATGCTGTTTCTCTTACCGGAGTATTAAGGATACTGAGAGGTCAGATCTATCCCTTTCCTCCTTGTGGGAGGCAGATCCTACACACATCTCCCTCTGTGCCTTCTACCCCCACATCTCTTGCAGTGAGGATGCTCTTTGCAAGGTGGATTTAACTTGCTTTTCCTGAGAGCTGCTCTCACTCATGCTTGTCCAGCTTGGTTCAAGTACCAGTTGAACTGTTCTGCAGTTTATTTATTTATTTTTTTTGTTGGAAGTCCCCATGAAGGAGATCTGCTCCAAACTCCAGTTTTCAGTGACTTGGTGCAGTTCCTTTAGGAATCCCACACCAGTAGAAAAAGATCCTGGTTGCTTTTGGGTTTGTTCTGTCCAAGAATGCCTTCTACCAGGACAGTATTCTGTGTTGTGATGTGTAGAAAGGAGCTTCTGCCCCTTGCTGGGTTTTATAAAACACAACTATTTTCCAGAAGCACTGAATGGCTTTTTTGGCAAGAGGAATTTCCTTTTTTTTTTTCCTCCTGAGAGAGTTTTGTGCAGCTGCTTTAACAGGTCTGTTAAGGTAACTGTCTGGAGAGCCTTTGGCTGCCTTAATGTAAAATTGACTTGTGTCAGATGCAGTTTATGGCTTCTGGGAGCTGTGGGATGATCTGCAGCCTCTCCTGGTGTTATTATGTGCTCTCCTTTGGCAGGCAGGCCCAGATTGGTGCTCAGGGGTGCTTTGATTCACAGGAGCATTCACTGCTGATGAGCAGAGTGTACAAATCTTTCAGGCTGTGGATTGATAGAAGCCCTTGAGGGGACTTTATCACTATATTTTTTTTTTTTGTCTGGTTTTCAGTTAAGGATTCTAATTTGTGGGTATTTTGTGTGCTTGGCATATCTAAATACATAAGCGTAGCCAGGCATCTGCTGCTTTTGTTCCTGATGTGTATAAATGAATTGTAGACTGTTGGCACCAGAATGTTCAGTTACAAACACTGTTGCATCCTCCTCTAATTACTGATATTTTTGTGGGTGTGTCAAGAGTTTGGGGGGATGTGATCCAGCTGCAGTGACAAAATCATGTTTATGCCTTCGTGTTTAAATCTATAGGCTTGTAGTCTTCTAGCAGGAATCCTTACCCTTAGTGAATAATGCCAGGAGTTTCGGGGTCAGAAGTTTTTGTTTTCCAGAAGGTCACACGTCAGGCAAGGTCTCACTGGTCTCCAAAGAAGTATCTTTATCTTTTGGTTGCAATTTGTGTGGACAGGTACCTGGAAATGTAACCTGTAACACAGCGAGGGGACCCAGAGCAGTTGTGATCAAGTGTAGGAGCAAAGTGTTTTGTCCAGAGGAGCATTCTGGATTTTGGGATAGATGGTTTATGCTTTGGGTAGTTGGTATACCTGACACTCAGTTGATGCCTCTGAGCTCTGGGGAGAAAATTCAGCAAGCTGACTAAAGGAGATAAAATACAGATGATTTCAAAGATGGGCGAAAGATCACTTGTAATATAATGTTAATGAACGTGGACAGGAGAAAATGGAAGGAGAGAAGAAAGTGTTTAAGGGTTAGAAAAGCAAGGAGGTGATACTGGGAGGAAAATGGTTCACAGGTTGGTGAGGTAAAGTGTTGGTTCACAAGCACACCAAAAGTTTGGGATTTACAAAGCAACTCCTGAGCTGCTGCACCATGTAGTGATGCCTCTTATATGAACTGGTGTCTGCTTTGAGCTGCTTTTTCTTATTAAGGGGAACAACTTTGGTTGTTTTAGCAGAGCTGGCCAGCAGTCCTGGGTATGAGATAGGACTCTGGACTGTGGCTGCAACGAGGATTTGGCCCCTTGAACTTCAACCTGTGCCATTTAACCAACTACCTCTGTGTTCTGAAGATGTTTTGAATCCTTATTTTTGTCTGAGGAGTAGCCTGCTCCACATTCTTCTCTGGAAAGCGTCTGTCAGCCCTGACCTGACTTTACAGGATCTTTACAGGAGAGTTTTGCCTCTTCACTTGTTGCAGTCCCCAAACCTGAGAACGGCCTGTTCTGATGCTGCTTCTGAGGAATACACCTGTGGTGTTGGCTGGTTGTCTAAAACTGCACACCCAGGCAGGTTCAGCAAATGGAGACGATGGTTTAACATCTGCCTGTTGAGTTGACAAATGGTGAATTGTTCCAGGGGTGGCACAGCCCCACGTGTGCACTCGGAGCAGATGGCTCTGATGTGCTCCAGACAAATGTGCTGTCCCTTCTGCCCCTTCCAGCCTCCCAGCTCAGCAGCAAAGGGTGCATAGAGCAAACTTGGGAATGCTCTGACAGCCATTAAAACTCAGGAATGTAAATAAACCAGACTATGCTGAATTTGTTTCTGTATAGGCACTGAGCCTTGAATTTTGGGGGGTGATCTGCATTGGAGAGGTGAGTGACCTGCTGGTTCCATGTATCAACTCCTTTATTGTGACAGGAATTGCAGACTTAAGTGACAAAATTTGATTTCTTTGTGGTGGCACATTTCTCTCCTCACCTGCAGTTACTGACTCTTGCTCTTTTTTGACCATTTTCCAGCACTCATTTGTCAAGAGAATATTGACAATAATTGATGAGAATAGGAAAAATACCTGAAATATTAGACAGACAAGGTGTTAACAATGATATTCCAAAATGATGTTCCAGTTGTAGTGTAGACACTATAAGGGAAGGAAGGAAGAACAGGCTTGTATGGAGCTGTGCAGGAGAAAAATGCAGAATTAAAGAACTGGGCCAGTGATTCTGGTTGGTACAGATATTTCAACCTCTCCTGGAGAAACACAAAACCCATAAGGTTTCCATAATAATCTGATATTTTTGTTGCAAACGGCTGGAGAAAAACGACATGTAATAGCTGTATTATCAATACAAATTTACTGAAATGCAGTGTTAGAGAAGCAGTGATTCTGGACAATCGCTGTCAGGTTCAAGTTGAGACAGAGTAAAACTGCAAACGTCTTTCAGTTAATGTTCTGTGAATTGACATTTGTCTTGATTTACTGGGAAGCTTCCCAAGTGGACACACTTTTCTGATGTGGGTAAAATATCAGTGTCTCCTGATCATGAGCTTCTGTTGTGTTTTCTTTATGGTAACTCAATGTCTGCCGACTCTGGCAGCCAGTCTGTCCAAAAATCCAGTGGGAATGTGATGTGTTCTTTGCTTTTAAAGGCTTCCTTCCTTGCTGGCTAAAGCTCCCTTTTAAGTTGCAAGATCTTTTGTCTGACATCCCTGAGTGTTTCTTGTGTTCTGTCTTTGTAAAAGAAATCGAAGGCCGGCAGCCAAGTCCGAGAGCATTTTAACTCATGAAGGCTCTGCTGTCATTAATTTTGGACACGTCAGCGTGGTGTGGGTCAGCCCGACTGCCAACAAAGAGAACTAAAGTGTTCCCATAAATCACTTGATTGTCCTAATCCAACCTAATTAACTAAACTAAAACTCCCATTCTGACGGAGCAGCCCTTCCTGTGAGACATCTGCCTCTTTCTTAATGGGTTTTAGCCTTTATTTCTGCACTAGAGTTGGGAGCCATAATAACATTAAGTCCCTCTCTTGATCTTTGGGGAGTTTGCCTGGCACAAGGGAATGGTTTAATTTTAAAAATCCAAATGCAGAGATTTCTTCCCCCCCTCTCCCTCTTCTTTCCTTGGAAACATGGTTTGTAAGCCCAGAAGGAAGCCATAAAATCTCTATTTCTAGAAGTGGATTAGACTTGTTCCCTGCAAGCCTTGTAAGCAGCAGCCTGGGGGCTGTGAGAATTTTGGGATGTGCTTCCCCAGCTCATTGACACGCTCCTTCCACGGGAGGTTTGACTTAATAGTGTTAAGTTGATGTAATCGTGCCGTGAGCTCCTGACCTGCTCTTGAACTCTGGGGCTGGGGATGACTCAGGGAAATGAGCCGCGTTGTGGACGTTGCAGGAGTTTGCTGGATACACCAGGAGATGCTCCTGGATAGGGAACATCTGGCTGAGGGCAGAGGTGAAGTCTGTGCAGGAGGTAAGGTGGACATTCTGATTAAACAGCCACCTCTGCTGTCAGGGTTAGGAGAGAGAGGGGACTCTGGTGCCACTCAGTCACACATCCAGTCTGCTGAAGATTTATTAGTTTTATTTATTTTTATTCCCTCCTTTTTCTCTACTTATGCTAAAAAAAAAACCAACCCAACCAACCACTAGGAAATACTGTTTTAAAATATAACCATTGTAAATTCTTACTCCCTTTATCTACAAGGTGTTTTTATATGCGGGGTGAGATGGTTCTGTTTTCTTCCTTCTTGGAATGATGACAAAACTGATGGCACCCAACAGAGCACAGATTTGGGGTGGGCTGTGATATTCCAGGGTTTTGCAGTGTTGCTGCTGGAGAAGCAGCCCGTGTTTGATCTCTTGTTTGATCTTGGCTCCTCGGAGACCCGACAGATTTGTAAGTCGTAGCCTTTGGCTGCTGCTTTGATTGCGAGGGCAAAGGGCTGCAACGAGGTTTTGTTCTCAAAAACGGGGAGAAAGGAGCAAGAATGAAAAAGTGCCTGTGTGAGGAGGCAGGGGGAGAAACCAGGGCCGAGTGTAATTCCAGCCAGCAAGGAAGGATAGAACTGCAAACTTGAACAGTAAAAGAAATCAAGAGTAACATTTGCTTAGGACGTGCTGTTGTTGTGGGGATGGGTTGGGGGCCTTCTCCTTTCAGTCTCTGGTAACACGTGGCAGTTTGGACCCAAAATCACCAGGACACAAACCTGGAGGCAGTGGGAGAGCTATGTGGGATTTGCCTTGGGCAAGGGTGAGCGGAGGAATCTCCCTGCTTGGCTTAACTGCCCTTCAGCTGGAAAACCTCATGGAGATGGATGGACTGCTGTGCAAACATGATCTCTGTCTTGGAAAGGTGCTGGGGAGATCTGTCCCTTCAAAATATGGCACCTCAGGATTCCCTGTTCCTTTTCTTTGGCTTCTTTAAATCCCTCAGTGCCAGTGTGGACATGGAGTGGCTACCAGTGGAATTATTCTGGACGAATCTCTTTATTTGTTCCCTCTATTCCTGCACAGGGTTTTTGTCAGTTAATCTCCACTTTCCTATCTTTTTCCTCCAAAGGGAATTGCTTGAATGCAGCAGCTTGAGACAGTTCACCACATAAAACAATCTGTTGTTTTATAGCTGAATTAATCCAGCAGCTGAATTAATCCAGCCTGTATCTCCCCACCAGCATTCCTAAAAGACAAGAGGTGACATGTGCTTTGGATTTCCTTTCTATTCTCAGGCTATATATATATATATTAGTAAGGTTTTTCCAGAATTTGGGAACTTATTTAGGGTAGTTTTGATTTTATTTTTTCTCCCTGCCTGAGTTTTATGTATAATTTTCATGAAACTTTTAAGAACCTAAAAGGCAGGAGCAAACTGATCTCAAATTAAGCTCATGGCAGAGTAAAGGAGCCCAAAATGCTGCAAGTGTCTGAAGGAAGAGTTGCCTTCCCTGGCCACTCAGGTGGAACCACAGCCTTGGGATTTATGGTTGGTTTTGATGATCCTAAAGGTCTTTTAGAACATAAATGATTCTGCATTTCCACACATCCAAGAGTTACAATTTTAAAATAGTCACTATCACTCTAGTGGATTTTGGCAGCCTTGGAGGCACAGGTAAAGTTTAATGCCAGATATTTGTTCTTTTGTGTCTTAATTCCTGCCTTGGAAGTTTTATGTGGTGTTGTCCAGCCTGGAAATCTTGAAGTTTTCTCCTAAAACTTGTGATGCTGCTCTAGGTCCTGAAGGGTCAGGGGCTTCTTCTCACGACTTCAGGGCAATCACATGACAAGACCAGGGGGTGTTTTGGGAGGGAAATCCTGCTGCCAGATTAAAAAAAAAAAAGAAAAAAGTCTTGAAATTGGACCGCTAAAAGCAATTAAAAAGAGAAACCCACTATTTTTTGGTTGCTACAAACCAGTTTTCAGGGGCTTGGTGCAATCAGTCTCCAGGCTCTTTTGGAACTTGCAGTAGTGTGGTTCTGTTGTATTTCAAGCTGTCAAAAATCCTTCAAGGATTTTCCTGTGTCTGCATTTCACTCAATACTGTTTTATTAGGATATTAAACTTTCACTTGTGCTTTGTGTAGTTCCTGATACACTGTTTTTTTTTTTTTTTTTTTTTTTTTTTTTTTTTTTTTTTTTTTTTTTTTTTTTTTTTTTTTTTTTTTTTACTGATAAGTGGCCAATTGCTTTGAGACCAGCACTTAAACTGCCTGTCAAGTGTCTTTGAATTGGTGCTGAGCAGACTGTGAGAGCACACAAATTGAAACATTTCTCATCATGTTCTTGGGGTGGTTTTTTTTTTTTTTTTTTCCCCTCCTAAAAATGATTACACAATTCCAGGAAACTAAATGTAGCCTTTCTCACTGAAACTAACTTGCTTTAAATAGTGGAAAACAAAGAGGAGAGGAAGTAGATGAGGGGAAAAAAAAGTCAAGAGGGGAAAGGAGCACACATAGAAAAGATTGTCCTACCCTGGAATTTCAGAGGACATGCTGACCCTGGTCACTATTATTAACATATCTAAGTTTCAAGCTCTGCAGGCTTAGGACGTGACCTTACTAAGGAGTTCTGGAAGCTTTAATATTTCTCTCTGTGTTTTTTTCCATCAGACCATAAAACTTTGAGTTTTGGGTCTCACCAAAGCTTCCTTTTCATCCAGGAGCTTGTCTGGCAAGCTCAGGGCACACATCCCTGCCTGGGAATTTTGTCCTTCATTGTATCCCAGCTACAACAGAGTTCTGTGGGAACGAAGGAAATCTTGTGTGTGAAAGCTCTTCCTTCCTGACATTTGAAATGGTGATATCTGTTAATACAAATATGAATTGATTATTGCCATGTGAAGCCAAAAACACGAGGTGTAAGGATCTCCTGTTAATCACTTTATTTCTCTTATATTCTAGGAACACCTGAGGGCTTGAGATCCCCTTGTCAGTTGTCAAACGTGCATAGAGAATAAAAAACTTTCCATGCCCGTTCCAGACCTACAGTTTGAGTGTCCCAGCAGGTCACAGCAACTGTGACTCCATCCAAATTGCATCTTGATGCTGTTTGTTCTCGCAGCATGCTGTGTGTGCCAGCATAATGGTCATTGCAAAACACTATAAATAGGCTGGGAAATTCAGGAATCTGCATATCACTGATTGCCAAAGACGTTTGCATCACTTTTCAGCTGTTACGAGACTTGGAACAAAACCAGGGAAACCGTGTCTTGAACGTTTTTAAGAGATTTATTGCAGAAAAGAAATACTGGGAAGGGACTGGGAAAGGTTGTCTTGACTAATCACAGAATGGTTTGGGTGGGAAGGAACCTTAAATACTGTGCACCTCCAACAGGGACACCTTCCACTAGACCAGGTTGCTCCAAGCTCTGTCCAAGCTGGCCTTGAACACTCATCCTGTCTCCATAGCAGAGCTGCTCCAGCCCTCTCATCATCTTTGTGGCCTCGTCTGGACTCGCTCCAGCAGCTCCATGTCCTCCTGGTGGCAGTGCTCCAGAGCTGGAGGTGGCACTGTGGGAGGGGTCTGGCCAGAGTGGAGTTAGAGGGGCACAGTCCCCTCCCTCTCCTGCTGCCCACGCTGTGGGATGAGCCCAGGACACATTTGGCTTTCTGGGCTGCCAGTTCATATTTCTGGGTCATACTGACCTTGTTGTTCAATAGACACCCCCAGTCCTTCTCCTTGGGGCTGTTCCCAATCCATTCTCCCCCTAAGCCTCTGTTTGTGCCTGGGATTGCCCAGATCCAGCTTCAGGTGACCTTGGCCTTGTTGAACTTCATGAGGCTTGTGTGGTTCCACCTCTCCAGCCTGTCCCAGCTCCCTCTGGATGCCATCCCTTCCCTCACCACCCATCTTGGAGTCACCAGCAAACTCGCTGTGACTCCATCAATCCCACTCTCCCTGTCTCCCACAAAGATGTTAAATCCTTTCCCTCCAGGTGTTATCACCTAAGCCCAAATCTTTAGCAAGTGTTGGAGCTGCTGAGAGCTTTCAGCAGGAGGTGTGTTGTAAAAGCATCTCTGGCGGTGTAAATGCAGGAGGTTTGCAAGAAAACAATCCTCCCATTATGTGTTTTCAATAATTCTGTCTCAAATTACCCTTGCTAACCCTTGGTAGGCTTTTAGTATGCACATAGATGTTTTTAATACCTCCAGCATTCAGAAGGATTTCTAATGATTTGTTCAATAATTGATGTGGCTTTGGCATAATTTAGGCTTTTGTGAGAGATGGCAGACAGATGAGTGGAATATATTTAGTTGTTTAGTTTAATCATCCCTGTCTGTGAATTCTTTAGGTGAAAAGCAGTACGAAGGAATGGAGCAAGTGAGAACCTCTTGGAGAAAATTATCCCCTCAGCTGAAAACTGGAGAAAGCCTTAATTAACCTATTAATTCACTGCTTAAGTGTCTGCAAAGTGTTTTCTGAGCAGTAACACTCATTACCTTTCAGAATTATATGCAGTTGTATGGACCTTGTATTTACATCTATATCCCTGTTAGCCAATGGATTTAGTTTCTCAGCTCTTTTCCCTTAATCTTGGTAAGATAGAGCAGAAAACAGGAGTTGTCCTGTTCTGGTCTTGTTTTAAATATTGAAATACTATTTAGTCTTTGATGCTAAATCCATATCTATAACTGGTTTACTTTGACAGGTAGTAAGGAGTAATGTTCCTTTAATGAGGAAAAGACCCATTGCAAGTGCTTGTTCTTTTTGTCACCATTTATATAAAATTGTTAGGCTCTTTCTGATATAACTAGAAATATACTTAATGGTAATGATATCCCTGAAATCCTGGCACTTTTAACTGGATATCAGTTGCGTCGCTCACTTGCTTTAAAAACAAACCAACCAAAACTCCCTAAACCCCAAGTCTGTCCTAGGGTACAAATTGATCTAAAGGTTAGGAACTGAACATAATTTCAGAGGGAGAAGGTGTTTGGAATCTAAACTGTAAAAATGGTAAGTATTGGGTGCTTCTGAACTAGAAACAAACAAGTGCAGCTTGGGCTTTTCCATTAAAAAACAAACCCAAAAAATCCCATTGTGTTTGTTTACCCAGCCTTGTAATAACATGTCACGATACACTGCTCTTCCTGATCGCAGCAAAGGTGTTTATACAGCAAAATGAATTTGATTACAGTATTTTGGTGTGTAATAGACATCTCTTTTTTGTTGTTGTTGTTGTTTTATTCACCAGGCAATCAGCTCGAAAGGTCAGCACAGCATCTCTTTCACCTTGTCCAGGAATCAGACAGTTATAGTGGAATATACTCATGATAAGGACACAGACATGTTCCAGGTAAGACTCTGCAAGATTGTGGTTTTAAAAGCACAGTTCTGGGTATTCTCTGTGATCTGGGGGGTTTCCATGGTCTAACCCACTTGCTTTAATATGGGAGCACTTGGAAATTTTGCTTTATTCTGCTGTTCTCAAACCCCCACCAGCATCTCTTAAATTCCTTACTGACTTACTGCTCTCACTGGGCTCTACCTAGAAATGTGTGCCTGTTTGGATTCATGAATAAGCACAAAAATACACCCACCACCCTCCAGTTAGTCAAGTAGCTGGAGTGAAAAGGAGGTGGGTGGGAGTAGGACATGGGGTGGGAAGGAGGAAGGTGAAATAATGTGGGAGCTGTGCCCTAAAGGAGACAAAGCAGTGATGGAATGATAAACTGGAATGATATACTGTTCCTAAGGGTTGTGCAAATATCTCAGGTGGTGTAGGGGGCTGTGCTGAGTTTCCCTGAGCTACCATCCCTTACCCAACACGTGTTCACTCTCCCCTGTTTGCATTTGGGGTTTTCTGCAGCATTTAACACCTGGTAACCTGAGTTATTTCCTTGTGCAGTGGTTATTTTTATACGTAACAAGAGAGCAGAAATCCTGTACAAATTTAGACTTCAAACTTGGGGAAACCCAAGAACACACACAACCTTTTCCATTCTGGGCTGATCAGATCTGTCTTGTCTGTGACCTCTAATTAGGGCATCTCCCCAGGAATCATTATCCCTTCTCCTCCAGCTTTTCATATTTAGGAGGGTCAGCCCTTGGGTGCTGTTGACAGAAGAGGAAGTAGCTCTGTCGAGTTGTCTTTGCCTCTCGTGGCTCCTGTATTTTGCTCTGTATTAAATTTTCCCGGTGTGACCGGAGCTGTTAGGTCCAAATAGGAATTGTTTAAAACCCAGTCTCGTTCATTTGCTGCAGGATGAAGGATCACACTCAGGGTGATCTGAAGTAGCTTTTTGCTGTGTTTTCTAGTAAAAGAAAAATGTCCCCCATCCTTCTGGGTTACTGTGTGATACTTGTTTATTTCTTGAGTAGCTCCAATGAAGTTTTTTCCTGTGTGTAAATTTTAAAAAGCCATTTTTGAAAGCTGGAATTTTTACACTAAAATAATTAATAAAGAGTTGCACAACAGCCACTTTTCTGGGTGTATTGTGTATAGACAGCTCTTTTCTTGATTGCATAATGCCCTGGTGGTGGTTACAGCTTTTATTGAGGGGGATAAGTCGCAGATATTGATAAAAGGTTAAGGCTTCTATATTGTTAAGATTCCTGTTTTCAGTGCAACCTGTTTCTTCTGTCTTGAGATGTGTAGATGGTCAGGTTGTAACTTCCATGTGCTGTGTCCTGGCTCATGTTTCCACTCCCTGTTTCCTGAGGATTGCACTCCATGCATTGGCCTGGAGAGACTGGTGAGACTGGAAACAGGAATTCTCTGGTAGACCGTGGCAATGACTGACTGCTGAAGTGATGCCAGACAGCAGCTTGGAGAGGTTTCCATTATAAAAACAAGCCATTAGATTTTAATTATTCCCAGTAATCTGATTGTGGGCAGTTGGAGAGAAGTTACTCGAGGAGTGTTTTGTGCAACCCCGTGGGATGTGATGACAAGTTACTTGTCTGTTGATCCACAGGGCGAAGTTTTATTGTTGATCAAGCATCACTTGGACAGACAATCCTTGGAATTCCCTGTTTTCTTTCCAAATGTGTGTTTTCCTGGATAGTGTAGCACACTAAGGATGTGGAGGCTGAAGAGGGAAGGATAATGCCTGGACTGCAGGATTATCCTGAGCATGGAGGCCCCACTTTGATGCTGTTAACGTGTATTATCTTGGGCAAATCACTTGGCTTTTTTCAAATCTCCACTTCTTCCCCCTGTGGAATGGGATGGCTGCACTGCAGGAGTTGCCCAGAGTAACCACAGGAAGGAACATGAGAAGCTTTGGATGGGGGTTGTAACATTTTAGTCAGGGAGATCCAAAATGGGGAAGAGGGATGGCAGAAGGTCAGGTCCCATTTCTAACCTGTGTGGACTGAATCCAGAGGGTTAAAGCTGCTTTCCTGTGAAAATAAGGGAGGTTCAGTTCACAAAAAAAGCTGTCACCCTTTTTTCCTTCATCCACCTTAAACTGTTGTCAGTCCTTTTCTTTGAGGGGAAATGGGAGAAGTGGTGTGTTGGCGACTTGTAGTCTGCAGTTTTACCAGAAACAAACAGGAATATTTTGAAGATTATAAACTCAGAACAGCTTGTTTTATGCTTTCCAATCTTCAAACCAGGAAGAAGCACGAGTAGGTGCTTATCTAAAGTGGATACATGGATTTTTCCATACGTGGAAAATATGGGACACTATGCAAGGGACAGGAAGGAAACTCAGAAGACACTGGAGAGCAGTGTTCAGGCTGTCTAAATACCATTTTTCTTGACATTTTTGCCTAATGAAAGGAAAATGACCATACTTTTGATGGCATGAGAATGGATTGATTATAGCAGGAACCAAGATGTGTAGCTTCTACCCTAAGTAACTTATCCAAGGAGCAGGTACTTTCTATATGAAATGTGGATTTCTTACTGAAGAACAGGATGCATGGTCCAGCTCTCCCTCTCCTCACAACAGTGGAATTCTGCTGGACACCAAGAATGTGCAGCTGTTAAATTATCTGCTACCAGGTTTTCTGCTTCTGCCTTGTCTCAGGAGGGAGCGTTTTTAATAGAACTGCTGTGATTGGCAGTAAACACGAGCAAACTGATTGACTGCCTGGCTCCTACACAGCCTTCAGCAATCACCTGCAGTGGGGACAACAGGCTCTGTCTTTGGCATCACTTGGAAGGTTTGTGGGTTGGTACTGGAAGCAGCTTTGTGAAATAATGTGTAGTGTGACAGTTAAGAAGAAAGAGTCCCAAAATACAGCCTTGAAATGGGTAGAATGAAGGAAAAAAGTCTTCTGTGCTGCAGAAGGAAAATGAGTAATGAAGTGTGTGAAAAGTAGCTCTGAATAATGGAGTTCAGTATGCAGTGACTGTGGTCTGGCTGCAACAGCAGATGAGCTCAAGTTTTTGATGGGTGATTTTGATAACATCAGGTTCTTCATTTATTCCCTCAGGAGTTTCTTGTCAGATGATCTCAAACCCAAATTCTTGATTTGATACAGAGCATGAGGAAATTGCCAGGTTTGGAAGGCCACTTCTTAAAATGTTAAGTTCTGATGTTGAAAAGTAGCACAATACATGACTGATCCTCTAGAAGGCTTTCTCCATAGGAAAAGAAAAAGGAAAGGAAACCAAATATTTGAAATATTCAACGTTGCACAGGCATACTTGTGACACAGATGAGATCAGTAAAGTACTTACTGTATTTATATAACATATCACTTGTCATTTCAGAGTTTTTAAAAACCACATAAAAGCTTTCTTTATAGATTTTAATGGTTACATCCAAACATATTTGTATTTCATGTTACCAATTAGTGTGATGTGAGAAAGACTGGGAGCGAGCACTCTGTGTTTTGTCATCCTTTAAGGAAGAGTGAGGCAGGTTTTTCTCTAATTGCATCTAAAAGCTTTGAGAGAATGATCTATTTCAGAGCCTGCAACAGGCAGAAACTTGTTATGAACAAATTAATTTCATGTTTGTCATTTATTATCCTTCAAGAAACTCCACACAGAGAATAGTCCAAAGTTATTCACAAGGTTCCTGGTGCTGACTCTTAACAGGAATTGCATTGGATGGGAAATGGAAGCCTGTTAGAAATAATACTGTAAAAAGAAGAAGAATATTGCTTTGTGAATTGTAGCTTCAAGTTGTCAAGTTCTATAAATCAGAAATGTCCCGTATTAAACAGTTTCTAAACTCCATCTCTGGGGTGTTCTGGGAGTGAAAAATTGAAATGTACACTTTTGATTAGGCCTTTTTTGAGTGTTTTCTCTGCAGCAAACTCATCACAATTTCTGCTTGGGCTGAGACCTGGGAGGAGGAGAAAATAACTGGATGTGTCACATCAGATGGGAATTTTGACATGTGTTGGGAGTGTAACCCTGCAAAGTAGAACTTGAAGCAGAAGAGAAGTACAGGAGAGATCCCTGTACTGTTTCTGTCAGTTCAGTTGGGCCAAGAGTTAGGTATTAATAATATTACTTTCCTTGGCTCATGCATACCGTTCCTTGGCAGCAAATTTAGTTTGCAGAGATGTTTGTTAATGATGGAACCACACACACCTCTCCATGTTGCTTTGAAGAGCAGGAAATATAACTTCTTGGGGAGATCCTGCGCAGCGAGGAGGCCATTTTATATAAATGTAGATGCCTGATATTGAAGGTAGTTTCATGTGAAGAATATCCCTAATTCTGTTTGATCACAAGGTACCTACAAAATTAATATTCTGTTCCTCTCCTTGTTCCTCAGCTCCTCTTCCCAGTTGTGCTCAAAATTGGTGTAACACTAATTTGCCTGTAGAAACATTGATAAAACCTCACTGTATGTTGGGTTGGCAGTCAAGGTTCCCTCTATCCATGTGTCATGAAGTGTTCCAGATGCCTGGATGTTCCCAGTTTTAGAATTAAATCTCATAGATGGCAAAATAGAAAAATATTTTTGTCCGCTGACCAAGTGTGTTTCATTTCTGCTGGAGAAAGTTTATTAATTCTGTTAATCACGTGATGGGTTTTTGCCTGAAAACTCTTCTTTCTGGGACTGCCAGTTCTGAAAATGTGAAGGTGGGTAGCTTTTTGTTATGGTGTGGCTAAAAAAAGTCCTTTATTTTCATGGCAAATTTAACTTTAAACTGGAAACGTGAATAAAACTTGTCAATCCAAGCCCGTGTTTCCTTAACTGACAGAATATAAGTAGTTTGCTGTGGTTGGATGAGGAATTACAAGGTGCTAATACTTTTTTTTGTTGACGATACTTTTATCAAAGCAATCAGCTCTGATGATTTGTTTCAAGCAAACAGGAACATCAGTTGTGGTAAGTGGAAATTGGCCATTCTGTGTCAGTGAGGTATTTCTGCCTGTGACAAATACAGGTTAGTCTCTGATTGCATCTTACCATCCAAAAAATTGAGTAGACAGTAGTTTACTGATGCCATCAGTATTAACTTGGCAGAACTGTGTCCTCAGTGCTTCACATTTCCATGGGTATTTCTATTTATACTTTTATCTTAATTTTTTTTTTTTTGCAGGTTGGGAGGTCCACAGAGAGCCCCATAGACTTTGTAGTAACAGATACTATTTCTGGAAGTCAAAATAATGATGAAACCCAGATCACCCAGAGCACCATATCCCGCTTTGCCTGCAGGATAGTTTGTGACAGGAGCCCACCTTACACAGCAAGGATCTTTGCAGCTGGCTTTGACTCGTCCAAAAACATATTTCTTGGTGTAAGTACTACTAATAATTGGTACGAGCAAGCTCTGGGTTTTATTCTCTGCTATATTCAAGCCCCAAAACCTCCTTGTACTGGTTGATAACTCAGACTATCGTTAGGCTTTTATTACCCCAAAGTACCAGCTGCAGTGTTAAGTAGGAACTGCAGTTTTCTGTGCCTGAGTTACGAACAGCAGAGACTCGTGGTCGTGATTGTCTCGAGCAGTGGAGCTCCACTTCAGTAACTGCTGGTGGGTTTTCTTCAGGTGTGGTTTTGATGTGTTCTGGTTGCCACACGCAGGAGAAAGCAGCAAAGTGGAAAAATCCCGATGGCCACATGGATGGACTGACAACTAACGGGGTGCTGGTGATGCATCCCAAAGGAGGCTTCACGGAGGAGTCCAAGCCCGGAGTGTGGCGGGAGATCTCGGTCTGTGGGGATGTGTACACGCTCCGGGAGACCAGGTCTGCCCAGCAGAGGGGGAAACTGGTGAGTTGGAAGTGGCTGATGATTGGAACAAAACAAGGGATGCTTGTTTTCCTGGCACTCCATGGAGGCAGCTGTAGGGTGACTGCAGAGTAATGGTGTTGTCCCTGGGTGGTGGGCACTGGGAGCATTTAAATATCCGTGTGTCACAGCAGGTTCTGCACTGCTCTCCTGTTTCTGATGTGCAGGAGAACACTCTAAATTCTGTGCTGAAGCCACTTTCCCAAGTGAAACAGCACAGAGAGTAAAGGCTAAATAAACTCTGCTCTTGAATCTCCATCTCTGCAATGTTCTCCTGGGATCTGGAGCTGTCTGGAAGTTACTGCACGGGGAACTGTCTTTTGCAGTGATGTCTGAAGGGTCCACTTGCATGCAGAAGCTGTTTGGGTAACATGCCTTCTGTTTGATTTACCTGCCACTAAAAAGATAAGAGAAGGCCTGAAAGTATATTCCTGTTTTATTCTGTGAAGCAGGATGGGCTTTACCTTTGCCAGAAGTGAGAGATTTCAGCTGTCAGAGACCTGTGACGTTCATAACCATAAGCATGTGTGCACTTTTCAGTACAAGATGGGAGGGAATTCCCATAGCTTTTGTTCTTTCCTCTTCCCAAGATCTGTAGAGCCTACAAAGGAGAGTGCATTTTATTTTTTCCTTTGGAGGCAGAAGGAAAAAAGCATAGGAAATGACAGCAATCAAACACCACCATATAGACAGGAGGGATATCCTCCTCTTCTTCATGCCAAAGTTACTTCTGTGTTACTACCCTGAGGTGTTGGAGGGATCCCACATGCTCACACTGAACTGCTTTCCAGCTCTGCCCTTGGCTTTTACAGAAAACTGGCTGCTCAGGGAGTTATGGAAATGGAGTTGGACTGTTCTGCTTTCAGCAGACACCCTGCAGGACATAAATTGCTTTGTCACTTTTAGCAGTGGCAGGCGAACGTCGCCCGGGGACTGGGACAGATGATGTGGCAATTGCACCCTTTGTACGTGGTTAGCAGAACACCTTTTTTTTTAGTGCTGCTGAAGAAAGGCACAGCGAAACAAATGAATTCCCTTCCCTGCATCCAGAATGACTCGAATTCTCATTTAAATAAAATTACATGGCACGCTGGTATTGATGTGATCAGTACTCGCTGATTGGGTTCATAAAACCAAACGCGGGCTCGTCTAATGAATTGAACATGTTGCATGTGAGGGAGCTTTTCTTGCTTTGCTGTTTGTGAAGGAATTATCTGAAAAGAGCATCAAATCAAGGCTTCTCTCTCATCTCTACTTGAGCCCACTGAATTTTTCTGCTGGAAGTATTTTGCACCGGTGACCTCTTATCTTGTGGTCTGCATTGTGCCACGGAGGTGTTTAGTGCAATGATGATCCACAGTTAATCTGTGAATTTAAACTGGATTAAAATGTAAATGCCAAATTGGTTGTCATTCATAGTATTCTGAGGCAGACGTGATGATTTCATGTGACCTACTTAATGTATTTGTTTGCATTTGGGTGTTTGTTTTGCATCAGTGGTATTTTCTACATACTTTGTATGTATAACACCAGGCAGTAGGTCTGTTTTCCTCTTTAATTTCATAAAGGACTTTTTTAATGTATATTCATCATTACTGAACTGATAGCAGAAGCACAGATTGCTTATATGTTGGTGACATTAAAATCAGGAATATTTCAGTGAAGTACAATAACAAAATGTGTTTTTGTCATAATCCCTTGAAAATGTTTCAAATACCTGCTTTTTAATCAGACAAGCGAAGCCTTTGGGCAGTGCACACTGGGGCTGTATTTGCATGGAATACCTGAACTGTCCTGGATAGCAGTTTTTAGTCCAAAAAGGATTTTTTTACTCAGTGAGCAGCCTCTGTGGGCAAAGAATTCCAGGAGAGAACCTGCTAATGCAGCCCTTAGGGAATGGCAAGTCTCCTCTTCAGTCTGTCATGACTTACTGAACTGTGACAAAGGCACACAGAGAATCAATAATAGAGAGGGAAAGTGCGTGCTCAGGGATGGTGGGGGGATATCCTTTCCCAAGGAGTTGCAGGCAGGAAGACTCTGTATGATAATTAGTGTTGCAGTTGGAGATGCTGAACCTCCTGTACAAGCACAGAATAAGAAACCAACGCTTATTAAGACAAGAGGGCACAGTCTTAAGCTGTGCCAGGGAAAGTTTAGATTAGACATCAGGAAGACATTTCTTAGAGAGAGGGAGGGGTCTCTCTAGAGATTGGAATGGGCTGCCCAAGGAGGTGTTTTAGAAGAGACTGGCTGTGGCATCAGTGCCGTGGTCTGGGTGAGAAGGTGGTGTTTAGATCATGGGTTGGACTTGATGATCTCAAAGGTCTTTTCCAACCTAGTTGATTCTGTGGTTCTGTTCTTATAGTCTTAAATATAGAGTAAGGTCTGAGGTGGATTCAGGCAGAGAGGGGGCCACGAGGCAACAATAAGACAAAACGAAGTAACTTGGTGACGCTTTGGCGAGCAAGACGCGTTTGCAGAACTAGCTTTAGGCTGAACTTCACCTCCCTTTGTGTCCCACCACCAGGTAGAAAACGAGACCAACATCCTCCAGGACGGCTCCCTGATCGACCTGTGCGGGGCCACCCTGCTGTGGCGGACGGCGGACGGACTGCTGCACACCCCGACGCAGAAACACATCGAGGCCCTGCGGCAGGAGATCAACGCCGCCAGGCCCCAGTGCCCCGTGGGCTTGAACACTCTGGCCTTTCCCAGCATCAACAGGAAGGATGTGGTGGAGGAGAAGCAGCCCTGGGCCTACCTCAGCTGCGGCCACGTGCACGGCTACCACAACTGGGGCCACCGCAGCGACACGGAAGCCAACGAGCGGGAGTGCCCCATGTGCAGAACCGTTGGCCCCTACGTGCCGCTCTGGCTGGGCTGCGAGGCCGGTTTTTACGTGGATGCGGGGCCCCCCACCCACGCCTTCACCCCCTGCGGACACGTGTGCTCCGAGAAATCCGCCAAGTACTGGTCCCAGATCCCGCTGCCTCACGGGACTCACGCGTTCCACGCCGCCTGCCCGTTCTGCGCCACGCAGCTCTCCGGGGAGCACAACTGCGTCAAGCTCATCTTTCAGGGCCCCATCGACTGATGCCGCCGGGCAGTGACCCCCCCAATAAAAGTTTCCTTTAATGATTTACTGTGAAGATTTTTGGCCACTAACTTCTAGATTTTACCCCCTTTTTTTTATGATGTTATTGATAGGGGGGGTGGTTTCGGGGCGGGACCGGGAGGGACTGGGGTGGAATTGGGATACATTGATACCTGGAACTCAGCAGATATCAGTGGTTGTCGCATGCTCAAAAGCAGCATATTCATGAAGTCTTCTCGGTCAAATTGTAGTATATTTGTAATCTTTTTATTAGTACCCTGGATCAGAAAAAAAAGGTGTCTTAAATGATTTTTTTAAGCGAAGATTTTTTAATGGAAAGGTTTTCTCTTCTAAACTTTGACAAGCCTTTAAAACCTATTTTTCAAATCTAGAAGGAACATACAGAATGTAACTTGTCTTTAATTTGCAATATAATTTAACTTGAATAGTTTCTCAAGGAGCTAATACAGAATGTGTGGACAACCAGAGGTGAATGTTCACTAGAGATAATTGGGTATGTAAGAGGAAAAATTAGCTGCCTAAAGTGTAGAGGATAAAAGCTATTAAAATATCTATTATGGTATAACACAGCTGGCCAAAAAGGCATCAAAGATTACTTGAAACTGAGGAAATCCTGTTTGTATTGATTTCCTTTCAGTGTAATAGATCTCCACTGGCCATTAGGTGTGGGAGATGGC
>NW_020956684.1:20134-25631 GCF_003031625.1 Empidonax traillii | reverse complement strand
GGAAATAGGATGGATCCTGTTAACCTAAAACTATGTGCTTCTTCCTAGTGCCTTTTCAATGAGATCCTCTTGTGGTTCCTTGTATTCCGAGTCCTTGCTCCCACAGGACGACCTTGTGTGGCCGAACTTCAGCAGGAGCAGCCGCCCCAACCACGTTGGGAAGGAAACGCCTTTGGCCTCCAATTCCTGGTCCCAGACGTGAAGGTGCCTCTTCCTTGTTCTCTCCAGCCCAGCTTCCTCAGGTCCCACCTTCCCCCTGCTTAGCAGATACCTCATCTGGGAGAGGCAGCCTCGTCTCCACCTTCTCCTGCTGGACTCGGGAACGCTTCACCTCATTCCTCACAGGAAACCCTCTGGAAACACGCTTTCAGGAATGGCTCCTGGGTGGATTAAGGCTGGCAGCTGCGTGCTCCGGAGGTCTGGAGCTCCAGCGCTTCCCAGGTCTGCCTGGCACGCTGAGCTGAGCGGGACGTGCTCGTGTTTTGCCTCCCTCTGAGCCTGAATGGATTGTAAACACTGGCTCCCAGGATCCCACCTCTGCTATCCAGCTGCTTTCCTCCTTTCCTTCCTTGGCTGTTGCGGTTTGGCTGCTGCTTCAGGGCTCCACGGAGCTGTGCCCTGTGGGAAGCGAGTGTCCAGTGTTGGAGGGATCCTCCCTGGGAGCACTGGCACACCATCAGTGTGTTTGGCTTGTGTGGAGCAGAGCACTGGATGGATAATGGTTTGTATCCACTGGAAGGGGCTGTTGGGAACTGCTTAAACAGGAGTTTTGCTTTTGCTGTCGGCAGTTCTGTATAACACAAGGAATGCTGCAGGGAGGAGATCTTTCAGAATTCCATAATGGAACAGGTTGGAAGGGACCACGGCGGGTCACCCGCTCAAGCAGGGTCATCCCAGAGCACATGGCACAGGATTGTGTCCCGATGGTTCTGGAATCTCTCCAGTGAGGGAGACTCCAAACCCTCTCTCTGGGCAGCCTGTTCCAGTGCTTGGGAAATAAGTTCTTCCTTGTGTTCAGGTGGAACTTCCCGTGCATCAGTTTGTACCTGTTCCCTCTTGTCCCACTGCTCTGCACCCCCAAGCAGAGCCTGGTCCATCCTCTTGGCACCCCCCAGTCAGATATTTACACGCATGGATGGGGTCCCCTCTCAGTGTCTCTTCTCGAGGCTGAACAAGTCCAGCTCCCTCAGCCTTTCCTTGGAAAGGAGGCTCCAGTCCCTTGATCCTCCTTGTTCCCTGCACTGGGCACACTCCAGGAGCTCCGTGCCACTCTGGCTCTGAGGAGCCCACAGCTGGGCACGTCACTCTGGATGTGGCCTGAGCAGGGCTGAGTGGAGGGGCAGGATTCTTTGGGGAACAGTTTTCCATGGCTTATGTAGAATCCAGGGGCTTCACCCTTAGCCAGTGTTCAAATCCAGGATGAGCCCTGCAGAGCTGGATTTGCTGGGGAGGCTGAAGAGTTCGCAGCATTATTTTTCTCAGCCCCTGCTGCCACGTGTCCTGCTCCAGGGAAATGATGGACTGTTGGCCCTCACCTTCCCTCATTTCCATAAACACCTCCTCTATCCTGGTAATGACAGGAAAAAGGGCTTGTGGATAAATAAGACTGGAGTGAGTAGACTTGAGAACCACCCTCCAACTTTGTTTTAGAAGTTTATTTCACAATTTCAGTGTTCCTTGCATCCCATTTCCAATGCTGGCAACGTATTCTATAAGGATTTTTATTTTTTTTTCACCTGTTACTGTTGATTTGATTTGAACGCTTCAAAACCAGCTTTGACTGCATAACTTAGAGCTCAAAAGTATTTTTCTAGTCTGATCTTTTTTTTTCTTAAGAAAAAAAAAATACATCTGTCATATCCATGCACACTGGAGCTGGAACACTTTCCTTTTTCCTGGCACTTTTTTAGTAAAGCACTGAAGTCTAAAGAGACAAACTGGGTGGTGAGCCTGGTTCCTGCTGGGAACTGTGGTCCAGTTGTACAGAAATGTTCCTAGAGGTCATAGTACTGTAATCAAGGCAGGATTTTATTTTTTTTTTTCCATTGTGAGGGTGGGAATGGGGATGGGAAGAAATTAAAGCCACTGTTGGGCTGCTTCCAGCAGGGACAGACCCACCTTGAAGCAAAGGCATGCCAGGAGCCAGTCAGGAATGTGATGGGAGCGGTTCCTGCTCTCAGACCTCATCCATGCCCTGAAAAGGGTTCTCCTCAGTTTGTTAGGAAGCTCTGGGATGCCATGGAAAAGGCTGAGATCTTCCCAACCAAACACTCTTCTGTGTTTTAATGGCAGTCCCTGGAATTCGAGGGTTTGGCTTCAGAGCCTGAGCAGGGAATGGAGGTGCTGAGTGTGTCACAGGGAGAAACTGCGATAAGATTGAACAGAAATTGGATTTTTGAGTGCTCACACCACTCAAAGGAGGTTTGAGGTCAGCTGTGGTAACTCTCCCTTTGGTGCTCTCACAGCAGCTGATCGTCTTCTCACCCTTCTCTCATTCTTTGGGAAGTGGAAGGAAACTTCTCCAGGACCATCACGTTTCTGTCCATCCCTCTCACAGTCTGGGCACTTCCCTGGGGTTGGAGAACCATTGGTAGGGATCTGGCCAAGGCTGGACTCCTCCTCCTGCTTAAAGCTGAGCTGCAAATGCACCTCTGAAATGAGCTGGGCTTGTCTGTTCCTACAGGAACTCTCTGTTTTCCCTGTGAGTGTTGCTAATAAGCCATGTTGGATGCAAAGTGAATCCATAGGTAGAGCTGTTGATTGAGGAGGTGGGAACAGAAGCCTGTCAGGTGCTTGAGCCCCATGCCAAGGATTCCTCCTCCTCCTCCTTGTTTCCTCAGTTTTCAGGCTCTTGTGAGTTCTTGGCTCCTCATTTCCTATTTATCCATGTAGTTGCAGGTAAACAAGTAAATACAGCTTGGAAGGAAAACAAGCAAGGAAGGGAATTACACAGATCCCTTCAGGCTTGCTTAGCTCTTGGAGGAAAACACAAACTGGAGTTGCCAGTGTCTTTCCCCCCCCCCCCCCCTTATTGTTCTGGTGTTTCTGAGCACTCATCACAAGTCTGCACACTTGGTTGTTGTGAGTTTCAAGGGACAAACTTAGAAGGTAAGGCTGGTTTTTGGGGGGTGGGGGGCGGAGAGGGGACAGTTTCTAGGATGTGGTGGTTCTGTGGTTCAGTTCATCCCACTGACTGCAACAGGCACTTGGATCTTGGAAGGGCAGTGGAGTCACCAGAGGTGGAGCATTGCTTTTTCCATGCTGATGGGAGTTTATTGGCAGCAGAACCAAAACAGGAATTGCTCGGACACCTAAATTCCAGGTGAAACCGATGTCTGTCGAGATTCCCTTTGCTTGGGGCGTATTTCCACTTTCCTCGTGGGCAAACCCACCTTGGAGTCACCTGGAATTCCCTTGTGCTGGTGTCAGGGTGGTTAGGGGTGGGTATCGCTCTCCTCTTGGATTGGATACGTGATGGAGAGCCCCTGGAAAGCTCCTGGTTGGAAAAAGTCCCTCCCACAGCGAGCCCTGTGCGATGGAGGGGGGGGGATGTTTTACCTTCAAACAGTGTTAGCAGCTATTAAACTTCTGGGTATATTTGTAAAATTGGTCTTTTTATACACCGTGTTTAATGGACTGAAATAATTTCTTTGCTGTTGTACCTGTGGAAGTACAAGCCATTTTGCAGGGAAAAAAAAAAATTATAACAAAAAAAATTAAAATATTATCTCAGTATTGTCACTGACTCCTTCGGTTTATTTTCCCTGCTGGTTGGTTGTCAGGGTTATGTAAATAACTTCAAAAATAAACAGTTTCTTCTACTTTTCTATCCCCTTTCTGCTCAGCACACAAAACCAGAAGCCTTTGATTGAGGATTCTTAAATATTTGAGGCAGTGGAGCGTGTTCAGGTGTGAGTGCCCTGAAATTCCAGTTAATTCAGGTGTCTGATGTTTTTTCAATTGAACTGTTTGTTTTCAATGCCAAACTGCCTTCTTGGGGTGTTAACTGCTGAAGAAAAGCAATTTCCAGGAACAATATGCTTTGTGACTCTTAGAAATTAATTTCCATAGCGGGAATTCGGTGTTTTGTTTCCATCTGTGTGTTCTTTATCCCTCTTTGTGGGCGGCCCCTGTGAGCACAAGAGCTTCATTTTTTTTTTTTTTTTTTAAAGGAGCTGAAGTGAATTGTCAGCCTTTTTTTTTTTTTGGTACTTAGGAAAGAA
The DNA here is from genome assembly GCF_003031625.1 of Empidonax traillii. NCBI lineage: Eukaryota > Metazoa > Chordata > Aves > Passeriformes > Tyrannidae > Empidonax > Empidonax traillii. The sequence continues at coordinate 21,408 of NW_020956684.1, read as the reverse complement.
AAAAAAAAAAAAACACACCACGCTGGCTTGAGCACAGAGAAGGGAAATAAGGATATCAGCAATGTTTTTGAGGTGTGGTCATCTGCCAGCTGGCTACAAGAGCTAAATTCTTTCCAGGGGAAGATGCTCCCTGGCAGTTGGGTTGTTTGTGTGTAACTGTGTCCACCTCCCAGCAGAAGGGTAAACCCTCTTTCCTCTGGGATTGCTGCCTGTGCAGGGAACAGCTTCCTTTAGGACACCCAGGGTGGTGTGGATGTGTGGTCAGAGCAGGCTCTGCCTGGTGGATTCCTGAACAGGAATTCTGGGCTTGGAGAAATGCAGGGCTCAGGTTTGTACCTGAGCAAAGAGGGGCAGGGAGCTGGCTGGTTTAAGGCAGCTGAAGGCTTTTGGTTGGAGTTGGAAGGAGATGATCTTTGAGGTTCTTTCCAACCCAAACCATGCCAGGATTCTGAGGCAACCTTGGAGCAGTAGTAGTTCTGCTGGGAGCATTGGTGGTGGAGAGGTTTCCCCTGCCACGGGCAGGGACACCTTCCACTAGCCCAGGTTGCTCCAAGCCTTGTCCAACCTGGCTGTGGACATTCCCAGGGATGGGGCAGCCACAGCTTCTCTGGACAACCTGTGCCAGGGCCTCACCACCCTCACAGGAAAGAATTTCTTCCAATATCTAATTTTTAGATTGATCCCCCTTCAGCTTAAAGCAGTTCCTCCTTGTCCTACCACTCCATGTCTGTGTCCACAGTCCCTCTCCACTTCTCCCCGAGCCTCTTTAGGCCCTGGAAGGGGCTCTCAGGTCTCCCTGGAGCCTTCCTTTCTCCAGGTGAGCACCCCCAACTCTCCCAACCTGGCTCTGGAGCAGAGGGTAGCAGCAGTGTCACAGCTCTTATCCTAAAGGAAACCCTCAGCACCCCTCAGGATTAACCTTCCATGAGCTTGTTATGCAAATTGTGTGGCTTTTGTATCAATTCCGTTGCAAATTTGTTTTTTAATTTAAACCTTCAGCTTTCAGCCTATTTTTCATTCATTTTATGCAAGGCAGCAGGACCACACATCATCCTAATGATCCCATTCCCTTGCTGCTTTTCTCTTCCTCCTTCCAGCTCCCTGATTAAAGATGCTGTGCCCTTTTTTTCACTCCTGCCTCTCTGTTACCTGGCTGTAAAATTTCACTCCTTAGTTACTGCAGCTTGTGCTGCTGGGAAATCATCTTTGTGAGAGGTTTCCAGAGCATTTGTGACTCCTGCTTTTCTTCCCCTTTCAAGGCATGCCTGTATGGA
>NW_020956684.1:4038-19945 GCF_003031625.1 Empidonax traillii | reverse complement strand
AGCTCCCTGATTAAAGATGCTGTGCCCTTTTTTTCACTCCTGCCTCTCTGTTACCTGGCTGTAAAATTTCACTCCTTAGTTACTGCAGCTTGTGCTGCTGGGAAATCATCTTTGTGAGAGGTTTCCAGAGCATTTGTGACTCCTGCTTTTCTTCCCCTTTCAAGGCATGCCTGTATGGATGCATATTTTTAGGAGGAACTTAAGAAATCTCTTTCATGTAAAACTAAGGCAGACAGAGAAGTTTGACAGAGGAGTCTGAGCCTGATAGTTCTGTTCTTTTCAACTCACTGAAAACTCATGTCTGAAGACAGGCTGGAGATGAGAAAATACTTCACAGCAGAAAGGAATTCAGTAGAACCCCAATTACATCAGCGCTCAAAATTACAGACGTGCCTGTAAATAATTACATACGTAAAGAAATGCATTTTGGGGAGAAGTTGCCTTAAATTAAAGCTGCCTTCTTAAAGCTCCAGCTAAATCAGACTGCAGGGGCCTGGCCTTTGAGCTGAGCTAATCCTGGTGGGAATTGTCCTTTGGGAGGACAGAAAGGGGAGAAGAAGTGGGATGCTGTGGGTCTCCTCGGGGATGGTTTCTCTGTGTCCCTTCCAGGAGGAAGCTGTGCCAGGGGCAGCTCCCAGGCCGCTGGAATCCAGCTGTGGCTCCACGGAGCAGCTGCACAGCCAGAGGTGTGTGTTAGGGAGGAGAGGAGTCAGGGCTTGGCCTCAGCCTCAGGGGTGATTTAGGATTTGGGCCAAGGTGCCTGTTGAGCAAAGGCCACAAATCCAGCTCAGCTCTGGGGAAGAGCAGGGAGGAACATCTGGCAGATCTCAGGGCTGTGGAGCCTCCCCTCCTTTATTGCTCTGTGATTAAATGGAGGTGAGGAGCCAGGGAAGGGGTGGAGGAAGGGAGAATAGGCCAGAGTAATTCCCCTCATGAGAGGGTCCAGATGAGGATTAGGCTGAGCTTGGTCCAAGCAGTGCCTGTACAAAGTGGAGTCTCTTCTGGCATTAGATGTGGTGCAGCAAACCTTAACCTGTGTGTGGGCCAGGAGGGGCCATGGAATGGTTTGGGTTGGAAGGAACCTTTAAAGATCACCTCATTCCACCCCTGTGTCATGGGCAGGGACACCTTCCACTATCCCAGGTTGCTCCAAGCTCCATCCAACCTGGCCTTGGATACCTCCAGGGATGGGTCAACCACAGCTTCTCTGGGCAACCTATGCCAGGGCCTCCCCACCCTCACAGCCAGCAATTCCTTCCCAATATCCCATCTAACCCTGCCCTCTGGCAGTGGGAAGCCATTCCCCCTTGTCCTGTCCCTCCAGGCCCTTGTCCAAAGTCCCTCTCCAGCTCTCAGTGGCAGGAAGGCACAAAGTGCTGTCACAGCCACCCCGTGCCATGGGGGCTGCATGGGAACCTAAAGCCAAAAAAAACAGTTCCCAAGGGAAGGCACAACCCAAGAGGGAGGGCAGGTTTGACTTCTGGCTTTCCCCTGATCTGCCCTTGGGTTGTCTTGTTTTTCCTTTCCCTGTTCCTTTCTAAAGAGTAGGAACTCCAAGGCTACCCAGCCCTGCCTGGAGGGCTGAAACAGGAATTTGAGATTTTTCTGAAAGAAATCTGGCCTTTGACTAAAGGGTTATATCCCTTCCCTGCAAGCTGATAATAAACATTTCCTTTTTTTTTTTTTTTTCTTTTTTAATGAGAACATTCCTTCAGAAACCAGTGTCTTCCCTGAGGTGTTTATTCTTCCTTCACTCTCTGTGGATTCCCCGGAGTGTTTGTCCCTCTGGTGAGGTCTGTTTTCTCCCTCTCCTCCCTTCCCATCAGGATACACCACCCCAGCCCTGGAGTCCTCCGGCTGGACCTTCCATATCAAGATCCTCCTGCCTTTCCCTTGGCTGGGAGAGCAGTGCTGGAGGGGAGAGCCGGCCCCTCCTTGGGAGCAGAGCCAGAGGGTCACTCCAAGCCGGATCAGGAGCAACTGGGGATTTGATTCCATGTTAACCGAGCGTGTCTAGACAGCCAGGAGCCTCCAGTGGAGAGAGCAGCGAGTTTTCCAGGCATTCCCTGGTGTGCAAGGAGAAATCTCCCCCTGCCCATGGGCCAGATGTTCATCCTCACCATCACTGGGGTGATCCACAGGCCCCAGGGCTGCGTGGGCAGCGAACAGGGAAGGTGAGCTCCTGCTCTCCTTCCCACGCTGACATCCCTCAGGCAGGGATGTGTGTGTGCCCAGCAAATGCAGGAAGCACTTGGATACGTGTGGAGCAGCGAGGACCAGAACCTGGGGAGCTCCAGGATTGCTCCTTCCATGCGGGCTCGGCTCGGCAGATCCAGTCTGGTGTGTGTCCCACCTCGGGGTGGACTCACAGCAAGCCTGGGATTTCCAGCATATGGAAGCATACCAATATCCAAACCTTTTTTTATTTCTTTTTTTTTTTTTTTCTTCTTCTCTTGGGTGGAGTTTTCAGACAGAGGGAGAGGAGGTTTCTATTTAAATAATTCGTGGCCCTCCAGTCAAGAGGCAGGATCTGTAGCCTCAGTGCCACGGTGTTGTATTTAGGGCAGGGGAGCAAGTTCCTCCTCTTCATCCTGAGAATTATCCCTTCCAGCTTCCAGGGAAGGTGATTTTTGTTGGTCTTGGCTCACAAATGCAAAGCTCCACTGCTGCAGATTGCTGTAAACAGAAAAACTTCTGACCTGGATACAGTTTTCCCCACTCTGAAAACTTCCACCAGTTTGGTGTAAGCAAACTCCATAACGAGCATCATCCCTCCTCCATCAGCTTCCAAACGTCAGGTGTTGGGAGGGGTTTGTTCTGCAGCACCATGTGGCATTTTCAACTTTATTTCGTGCATTGAAATCAGTTAAAATACTCAAAACACCCTTAAGGTGACCTTCCCAGAGAGATTCAGGGGTTCCAGCCAGCGACTCCACCGTGCTCCTGATTACTGGAGACATCCTTTGTTGTGCCAGCAAACACACCAGGAATTTCCTCGAAAGTCTTTTCAAGTGACTCACCGTGCCAGACTGGCTGGGACGAGAATCCAGACACTCTGCAAATTTGGAGGATTTGGCACATTTTGCATTATTCGAGGTCTGCAATTAATAAACACAGAGCCTGGGAGGAGATAGAGCCCTGGCCCTTCACCTCAGCACAGCGAGCCCATGCCCTGCTGCAGGGGAGGATGGAGCTGCTGCTCTAGGTTGCGCTGGCTCTGCCTTTTCATAAGGCAAAGTTTTGGGAACAGATCTTGGGGAGGGTTTGGCAGCTCTCTGAAGCAGGGCTGTGTTTAGTCTGCGAGGATAAAGCACCATCGGTGTCGCTACGGGGAGCTCCTGTGTGCTCTGCAAGGAACGATCAGAGCAGCAGGCGCTGCCCTTCCGACCCGACAACACACTCACCCCGGTGGATTTCTTTGAAAAGAACAAACATCTTGGGTTTCAAGCGATTAAATTCACAGCGGGAAAGGCAAAGCATCTGATGGTGCTGTAGCCCGGGGTTCACTTTGGAGCCCTGCCCTAAGCACAGGTTTCCTTTTGGACGCTGAGCTGCGGAGCATCCAGCAGCACTAACTAACAGCTTCCAGCCCCGGGGCTTGTTTAAACTCCTCTTTCAAGAGGGATGTGATGAGGGTTGAGCTCTCACATCTTCACCTGCTTGTGAAGCTGTATCAGGCTGTAACAGGGGCAGCTTGTGTCTCTCCACTTTATTTATTTATTTATTTATCACTAGAATCAGCAGTTCCTGCTGTGTTTTTGCTCCTGTTGGCACTTGAGGTACCACGGCAGGATTACACACTGATGCTGAGTTGCCTCCTGCTTCTTCCTGAGCTGTCCCGAGCCTCCCCGTGGTAAAAACCCAAAATACCCCTAAACAATTGCTCTACATATTTCTGGTGATCTACTGCATGGAAAGGAATGGGGAGTAGCTGTCCCAGTGAGGGTGGCCAGGCACAGTGGGATGCTGCAGGCAGAGGGGATGAGGGGAGATGGACACGTGGATGGGAACCCAGATGGGATAAGCCACTGTCATCAGGCTTTTGCTGGGGGTTTTTAGAGGCTTGTGAGGCTGAGGACACAGAGTCTTGCTGGTGTGTCTTATTAAGCTACTCTGGGTGACTGAGTGCATTGATTAGTGCTGGAAGGTGAAGGAAAATGGGGCATCAGAAGTTCATGGAATGGTTTGGGTTGGAAGGGACCTTAAAGATCACCTATTTCCACCCCCCTACCATGGGCAGGGACATCTTCCACTATCCCAGGTTGCTCCAAGCCCCATCCAGCCTGACCTGGAACACTTGCAGGGAGCCACAGCTTCTCTGGGCAACCTGTGCCAGTGCCTCACCACCCTCACAGCCAACAATTTCTTCCTGATATTCCATCAAACCCTGCCGAGATCGTGTCTCATCTTCGTTTTTGAGCCATTTGGAGAGGAATATCCCTGATTTCCCTAGGAGACTTTTCTGCTGTTTCTCACTCTCCCTGTGAATGGTTATCTGGCCTGGCTTTTCAACCATCCTCTTCCAAAACAGGCCAGGAGCCCTTCAGTTCCCAGCTTTTCCCTCCCATTCAGGTGCATGGACATAGCTGAGCCACTCTCAGTCTCTTTTTCCTTAAGCAGAATGAGATCCTTATGGTCCTTTCTTCCTTCAAGACCATTTTTGTGCTGTTCCAGGGCATTTTCAGGTTCCCTCACTAGAGCTGTGTGTGTGGCTTTCCCACCAAGCTCCTCAGTGGGATACTGGGATGTGAGATCACATCCCATCCTTGCAACTGCTCTGTTCATACCCACAGGGCTCTGGGCAGCTGATAAATAATGGGAATTCCTGGTTTTCCTGAGCTGAATTGGATGGGATTGGGACTCCTCTGGCTGCAGACTCCCCCCCCCCCTTCCCCCCGTGGGGCTGGAAGCTCATCCCAACATCCCAAAGCCCCCCTGCTGCCATCAGCCCCATTCCCTCATAGGATCATTAAGGCTGGAAAAGACCTCTGAGGTCATCGAGCTCAACCAGTTTCCAGGTCCTGCTTTATAAAGTCAGGGTTTTCCTGCTCAAAATCCTCCTGGAATTCTCTCTGCATTCCCTGTAGCGTTCTGGGCTGTTGGTAAACCTGAGCATCAGCTCCTTAGGAACGAGAACCCCCATGTTTGATGCTCGTGGATGTGGAACCAGTTGGTTTTTGCATTCCTTTATTCTTTGAGTTGAATCCTGCACGGATACGTGGGGTTTTCCACCTGGGACAGACATCTGGTGGGAAGCAGCCTGGGTTACCTCCCTTTGCCTTGCTCAATCCTGCTTCCACACTATTTTTCCAGCATTTTCCTTGCTATCCACGATTAATTAGACACCAGCAGTGTCAAGGGGCTGTCCCTTGGCTCTGGGAGGTTTCTCACTCTGCACCCAGGCATTTGCTTTTCACTTCCTTATTTTTCCCTTCTCCTTCTTTTTTTTCTCCCCCCCCCCCCCCTCCCGTTGTTTTCCCCCCAGTGATAATATCAAACCGGCGCTCCGCGATTTACAAGGTAAAAGCTGCTCCTCGGAGGATTCCGCAGCAGCGATCAAAGTCCCGGTGGCTTTTATCCCGCGGTGATTAGCTGGGGTGGGGTGTGGGGGGGCTCCCACCGGCCCCGCTCCGTGCCGGGGAACACATCCATTTGATTTAATGGGATTATACAAAGCGTTTTGTGGGAGGAGGCAGACACCTGGCACGGCTGCTGGGATTAGCTGCGGCGGCGGCGCTGGGATTTGGGGATGGAGAAGCCCGTGGGCAGGGCTGGATGCTGGCGAAGAGGGGGGAGCACTGGTGTGATCCCTGGGGATGCTCGTCAGGGGGTTTTCCTCCTAATTCCCTCAGCGGGAGCAGGAATTGGAGTGTTTTTCCCTCTGCCTCGTCCTGGGTGTGGGATGCAGCTGTGGGAATTCTCTCCCTGTCCCCTTATCCAGCTCCTGGGATCCCGGGCACTGACTCGTTCCACGGGCCTCAAAGGGCGTTTTTATAGGATTAACCCTGCAGGTTTATGGCCATCTCCCGCTTTTCCAGAAGATCCAAATCCAGCAGAACAATAAGGTACCTCACACACCCCGCCCTCAGTCCCTGTCCCTGCTCTTGAGCACAGGACATGGACCTCCAAAGCACCCCAGGCAGCATTTCGGATGCATAGACAGATTCCTGGAGCTTTCCATCAGCTACTGTGGCATCATCCTGATTTTCCCCCCCGCCCCTTCACTCTCTGCTTTGTTTTAAGGATTAATATCTGGAGCTGTGTGAATGTACCAGAATTGCAGCTATCTTTTATTTTTCGTTTCTTAAAGCCCACACGGTTGCAGGGGGAAACACAAACCCGAGGAGAAGGCACATCATAAGAAAGCCAAATATAGAACATTAAAAAAAAAAGAAAAAAAAAAGAAAAAAAAAGAAAAAATAAGACAATTTTGAATAATAACAAAGTATGAGTGAGATTTTTTACAAAATCTGCCGACTTTGAAGCCAGTCTCATGGCTTATGAATATTTAGAGCTGACAGTCCTGGATACAGGCTTTTCCTTGAGCTGATTTGGGAAAGTGGTGCTAAACTCCAGTGTGTGATGAACCCACAGCGAGTCAGCATGTCAGGAGTTATGTGAATGAAGTTTCTTTAGTTTTGGGGGTTTAGCAGGAGGGTGATGTTAGGATTACAGAATCATGGAATGGTTTGGATTGGAGGGATCCTTAAAGACCACCTCATTTCAACCCCTTGCCGTGGGCAGGGACACCTTCCACTATCCCAGGTTGAATCTGAAGGGCTTTTCCTGGTGACTTCGGCAGGAGGAAAAGTGGAGCCCAAAAAATAATGGGCTGAAGGTTCAGCTCAAGGTCTTGCTGGAGGTTTTGTGATGAAGGTCCCGGGGTGCTGTGTGAGGGGTCTGATTCTCAAGGAAATACTTGCTGTAAATAAATAAAGAGATCATAGGTTTCTCCAGATGTATTTAGGGCTAGGAGGCTAAGAGGAAATTCCTAGCTGGATTCCTGTCTGTGGGATAACGCTGTTTCCATGATCTACCCTGCCAAGAATCACTTAATTATGAGTAATTAAAAAAAAAAAATAACCCAACCTAAAACAGGGCTTTGATTTGGCTTAAAAAAACGCCGAGGGATTTGGGGACAGGAAAATAGAATAAGGGAATAAAGAACAAAAAATATGAACTCGGTGACCCTCCGTGCAGATGGGACTTGGCAAAGAGGGAGATGCTGGGAGGGGGGAAAAGGGATGTGGGGGAGCAAGGGGATGCTTTTTATCAGGGCAGGGATTTTGGCCACAGGCGAGCAGTGTCCCACGCCCAAGCTGGAGCCAAGGGATGCTGTTTGGTTCCTGAAACAAGCACAGCTCCTCCTCGCCAGAAGAGTTGTTAATTGTGTAATTTCCCTCTTTATTCTGCCTGGCAGACAAAAATCTCTGTTTTCTGCAGGGATTTAGGATTGCTGTGAGGGACTGGGGTGTGTGGAAAGACTCAGCTTTCCCAGGAAAACCTGATGTGTTTGGACATCTTGGCTCTCAGATGAGGTGAAAAATCTGAGCCCTGGAGCGTTTGCGGTCGAAATTTCAGGGGATTCGTTTAATTTTCCCTTCCCTGTCAGGGATTTGAGTATGGACCCTCCGAAAGGCAACACTTGAAGCAGCAAAATGATTCCAACCAGTAACTTGATCCCTGAGAAATTAAAAGTTGTGCTCAACCCTCATCTTATAGAAAACGGAGGAGGGGAGCAGTTTTGAGATTTACATCCCTCAGCTGCAATCCACTGAGGAGAAAGCCTGGATAGTTTGCAAAGCTGGGTCGAAAAACATCCTCTGCTCATTGTTTGCCCTGGAAAAGGGCAGAAAATGGGTTTTATTTTGGAAGTGCTCCAAACCACACCCAGATTTGGGGCTGCTGCACACACCTGTGCTGGGTTTTGGGGAGTGATTCCCTTGTTCAGGGGTGTGTTCAGAGATGCTTTAGTGAAGCATAAACCCAAGTGGGGTTTTTTTTGTGTGGTCCATCCATGTTATCCTGTAACTCAGAGACCCCTCCCAGCACCAACAGGACAGGGAAGGTTGGCACAGGTAAATTTAATCCTGCCGGGGCTGTGGGGTTTGGGTCCTGGCAATAACTGCTCCTTGTTCACACTGGGGTGGGTGCCCCGAGCCCTGGGCATGGGTGGATTTGGACTTGCAGGGGGTGGACGTGTTGAAATGAGACACATCAAACCCACTGAGGGCAAATTCCAGGGCTGGTCGCTTTGGAAACTCTCCTGGGTTTGTGGCAGAAAGGGAGAGAGCTGGAAGGGATGGAGGGAAAATATGATGTTGAGGGAAATGGGTGGGGGAGGATGGAAAAGGAGGGCCAGGCTGGCCCTTTAGCATGTTTAGGTTATGATAGCCATGAGGGCAGTAAAACAAGTGTAAGGCTGGGATGGAGCCTGGGCCTGTAATCTCTTTCCCCAGGTGTTGATCCATCTGTTTGCCTGTGGGGTCTGGATTCCAGCCAGCCAAGGGGAAAGGTGGGAGAGGGTAATAAAAAGTGCTTGTACTGATTGCACCTCTCCAAACTCAGAGTCACAGAATCATAGAGTGGTTTGGGTTGGAAGGGACCTTAAAGATCATCTCATTCCAACCCCCTGCCATGGGCAGGGACACCTTCCACTAGCCCAGGTTGCTCCAAGCCCTGTCCAACCTGGCCTGGGACACTTCCAGGGATCCAGGGGCAGCCACAGCTTCTCTGGGCAACCTGTGCCAGGGCTTCACCACCCTCACAGGGAAGAATTTATTCCAAGTGTCCCACCTAACCCTGCCCTCTGGCAGTGAGAAGCCAATATATTGTGTTCCATTAATGACTCCCAGCTCCCAGAATAATGTCACTGTTTGGCTTCCACTGTCAGGGCCAAAAAAAAAGAAAAAAGAAAGCTCAGGCCACAGAGGGACCCAGGATGCTGAGCAGAGCTGTCCCTGTGCCTCCACATCTCTCATTGTCCAGGGGCAGCAAATGAAAGGTGGGGGGTGTCACCCACTGCCCAGGTGGGTGTTTAGAGAGGGATGTGATATTGTAACATTTATCAAAGGAGAAGATGCAGCACGAGGCTCCCCCGGGTTCCTTGGAAGCTGCCCAGATGCAGCCACTGGGCTGGACTGGAGCCAGCAACATCAGGGAGTCACAAGGCAAAGCCTGGCTGCTGCTGGAGAACTGAGCTTTACAGCTAATACTGAGCTTTGCCTTCTCTGCCTGGGCTAAAGCTCTGACCTCTCTTAGCAGAGACCCAAACCCAAAATAATCAGGATTGTTGTGGTCAATGGAAAGTGCTTAGTGCTCCCATTTAATTAAAATTTGGGCAGGGGTGGGAATGCCAGGTTGGGATAACTGGGTGGGGCAGATGTGCCCATCTGCCTGGCACCGAGGGGACAGGACCTCCCTGCACCCACCAAATGTGCTTGGTCAGAGGCTGGAACTCGATGATCTTGGGAGTTCTTTTCCAGCCTTAGTGATTCTGTAGTTCTGGGAAATGTTTCCTCAGCAAACACGCCGTGGGCACTCGTGCAGGGTGCCCAAATCCCAGGGACCGGGGCAGGACACAGCCAAACGCCTCCTCTTTGTTCAAAGCAGTTCTCAAGGCAGGGAAATCTGGGAAAATCCAGGAGTTTGGTGGCCTGATGGGAGCCACAAACCGGTTGCAGTCTGTGCTCTGCTGCTTTTCTAACAGCCACGAGCATCATCTCGCAGGCTGATTTGGGATCTGCCCATCCAGCGCGACCAGGAAAAGCAATTCATACCTTCACTCTAGGGCTGGAAAAATCCCTTTAAACCTTCTGCAAAAAGCCTGTAGGTTTTGACAACACTCTCCTTACGAAAAAAAAAAAGGCACAGTGACCATTTTGGGAAGCTCTGGCTGTGATCTTTGGCTGCCTGGGAGAGAGCCACGGGTGCGGACACTGGATGAATACTGAGGACTCCCGTGGCTGAAGAACAGGACAACATATTTGTGCAGGGCAGTAAAACCTGCTCACCGACAGGCTCTGATCTGCTCCTTCCTCCTTCAGGTGTGGTTTTCCAGGGCTTCACCCCTGTGCTGTGGCTTGGCACAGCACACCCCTGATATCCCACCCTGACTGGTGCCGAGCAGGGGCTCGCCTGGACCCCGCAGTTTTTGGGCAGCTGTTGAGAAAGATTCAATTTCAGGGCATTCAATTTGTGTTTAATCCCCCTCCCACCCCCCAGCATCCACCTAAATCACGGGAGAAGGGTTTACATGGAGCTCTGACAGCACTGAACGGCTCTGCCGGAGTGGGATGTGGGAATTTACAGCGCTCCCACTGCTGCCGGTGAATATTCAGACAGGGCTCTGAGCAGTGAGGGATTTCTGGATTTATCGGAAGGGGAGTACAAATGGATGGCAGGAGCCAGCTGGGGACATTCCCAGATCAAGCAGTTTGACCTGCAGGATCTGAGGCTTTCAGGGCTGATGTGGGAGCACAGGGAATGCCATGAGGGATGGCTGGACAGCCCATCCTGTCCCGGGAACCAGGGAGGGAACATCCAGGGGGAAATGCACAATTTTCTGATGCCAGGCAGCTGCACTGGGAAGGAGGTGAGAGGTGAACTGGGTTTTGGGGGTGGGATTCATTGCACAGCACCCCAAGAGCTGCATCCCAACCCTAAGGCTGGAGGGAGGTGAAGGACAGGAGCAGAAGGCACCTGCATTTCCCTCTTGCCATCCCGGGCTCTTTCACATCATCAGCAGTGCTCTGGGGGCTGTGGCCCATCACCTTAAACCAAAGCAGCAGCCCATTTTTGAGCCCAGCTGGGCTTTTGCAGGTGGGAAGAAAGGGTGATTGTATCCTGAGCTCGAGAGAGGCTGTTCTCTCCCAGGATTAACCTTTTCCCACTGACCACAGTGAAATCCTGGAGTGCTGCTGTAGTTGGTGCTGGTGGGGATTTCCTGCAGCAATCCTGGCTCTGCACCTCATCCTCAAACTCCCCATGAGTCCTGCACCCAGATCCTGCCTTCCTGACTGCTTTTCCATTTTAATCTCTTGTAGTCTCAGTATCTTCACTGGCTTGGAAATGTCTTCTTTTTTACTCTCTCTCTCTCTCTTTTACCCTTCACGCTACCATCAGCTTCCTGACATGGGAGTTCTATTGGAATAAAAGTAGATTTTTATCTCCCAAGTCTGTTTATTAAACTCTCTCCCTTCTTTCCCAGCGAGCTCCCACCCACCCTCCCGGACGTTTGTCGATTCAAATCAGGTTTAATCAACTCGCAATATTGGACACAGTAAAATTGGATTTCTGAAAGCCCAATAAAGTTGTGCCACTGCTCTGCACCGTGGCTCGAGGAACTCAGATTTCATCACATCGTGTCGGCAGCAGCCGCGAGAAGCAGCCCATGAGAAACTCATCTGCTGTGAGCAGCAAGCTGCTATAAATGGATGGAGCCTCTCCCGAAGAAATATTGACTATTAGTATTCTTATTAACATTCTGCTGTCAGAAATGACCAGTGGTAATAAATATGGCTGTATCTTTTCATTGTCCTGCCCATTCATCACTGTCTACCTGAGCTTCCCTCGGTGCAGGGTGTGCTCCCCCTGCCTTTGCCCCCTCTCCTTGGCCAAAAGGAGCTGTTTGCCATCATGCTGTGACCTTGATATTACAATAATAATAATAATAATAATAATAATAATAATAATAATAATTATAATTATAATTATAATTATAATTATAATTATAATTATAATTATAAATATACTAGATGATGATGATGATGATGATGATGATGATGATGATGATGATGATGATGATGATGATGATGATGATGATGAAATGGTTTGGGTTGGAAGGGACCTTAAAGACCATCTCGTTCCACCACCTGCCATGGACAGGGACACCTTCCACTAGACTAGTGGAACACTTTCGGGGATGTAGGTTATTATTTTCTCTTTCCTTTTTGGTGGAGCAAACAGCAGAGCAAGAAGGAAACCCTTAGGACACCTCACTCCATCCTCCCGTGGCAGGAGGTCCCACAGAGAGGGCAAAGGGCAGGATGTGGTTCGGGCTCCTGTGATGTTCCTGCTCAACTGCAATTAGGTTTCCATACTTAGAAATATTTGTGGACTTGGATTATCCTCATATGTTATTTCTTCCCTCACCTTGTGTGAGTTTTTCAGTGCTACAATAATTCAAGCTGCGTTTTTGCAGTTGCTTTGCCTCCCTTTCATTGCTCTAAAGGGGCTCCAGGAGAGCTGGAGAGGGACTTTGGACAAGGGCCTGGAGGGACAGGACAAGGGGGAATGGCTTCACAATGACAGAGGGCAGGGTTAGATGGCATATTGTTGGCTGTGAGGGTGGGGAGGCCCTGGCACAGGTTGCCCAGAGAAGCTGTGGCTGCCCCTGGATCCCTGGAAGTGTCCAAGGCCAGGCTGGACGGGGCTTGGAGCAACCAGGGATAGTGGAAGAAGTCCCTGCCATGGGCTTGAAACTACATGATCTTTAAAGTTTCCTTCCAATCCAAACCATTCCAGGATTTTGTGATTCCATGAACTAAACCTGGCTGTATCCTGTGCCTCTGCCCAGCACCAGCCTCCTCATTCCACTGCAAACCTTCCCAGGGCCACACTGTAAACCTGATCCAGGAACTGATCCGAGTTAAACCAACCCTTTTCTCTCTTTCTGGCAGACTGGTTTTAATCCTGACAAGCTCCCTGTTCCAGCACTGGTGGTGTATAGGAGGAGAATAATCAATCCTGAGAGCAGAGGGAGGAAAACTGCTCTTTTTGGGAGTTAAAGGGACAGCGACAGTGGTGTGAGACAGCAGGTCTGGGCTTGACTCTTTGCCCAGAAGCATTACCTGGATAAGGGCAAATGTCAGCAAAATACCTGTTTACAAACTCATTTCATGGGGATGGGAGGGCCCCACATCTTGTTTCACTCTGGCAAGGATGTGGTTCCCTCGTTTACTGCAAAACCAGACACCGAGGAGGAGTGGTGGATAACGATGGCACTGAAGTCGAGGGGGACAAAATTCACATATTAATAAACCTTGTTTCACAGGGGGCAAAGGGAGGGTGAATTTACTGCTGCAGACCTGGCAGTTTCTTTCCTCCCAGATTTTCCCCAGTGCTTGGTTTTGCTGCTCTTTTTCATGGGGATCACAGAATCACAGAATGGTTTGGGTTGGAAGGGACCTTTACAGGTCATCTCATTCCAACTCCCTGCCATGGGCAGGAACACCTTCCACTAGATGAGGTGGCTGCAAACCCCATCCAACTGGGCCTTGGACACTTCCAGGAATAGGGCAGCTTCTCTTGGCAACCTGTGCCAGTGCCCTGGCAACCTCACAGCCGAGAGTTTCTTCCCAATATCCCATCTAACCCTGCCCTCTGGCAGTGGGAAGCCATTCCCCCTTGTCTTGTCCCTCCAGGCCCTTGTCCCAAGTTCCTCTCCAGCTCTCTTGGAACCCCTTTAGGCGCTGGAAGAGGCTCTAAAGTCTCCCTGGAGCCTTTCCTTCTCTAGGCTGAACAACCCCAGCTCCCCCAGCCTGTCTCCAGAGCAAAGGTGTGAGAAAGCCCCCATGTCCCCTCCTCAGGGACCTGTTGTGCTGCCCTAGATGATCTTGGAAGTCCCTTCCAACCCAAACCGTTCCATGATTATATGTGTAGTTCCAGAGGAGGCAGCATCCCCCAGTGCTGTGCCCTCCACCTTCCACTGGGCTGATAATTCATTCACCTGTGGATTCAAAGATGAGCTTTCTGTGGGTCTGTGCCTGTGGAACCAAACCTCAGGAAGGTTTGGGCTGGGGATTTGATATCAACTGTGCATTATGTGGGGTTATGGCATCCCTATCCCAATATCTCAGTGTAGCTGTGGCCAACAGGACCAGTTTGGAAGGGACTTTGCTGCTCTGGAGGAATTAAATGTTCACCGAGCAGGGAGGGAGCTGCCTCTGCTGCTGGGAAGCTGCATGTTAATGGTTGGGAACCACTGCTGACAGGGCACTTTGGGGTAAAAAAATGCCATAAAGGCAAAGCAAGTTGTTCTGGTGGGCAGTTTAAATCCAAACAGGGGGTTTAGAGCAGGTTTTGCCCCAAGACATCAGTAGTCATTAATTATCCACCAGCAAAAGCATGGGAACAGGGTTGAGGTCCCAATTTCCCCCTCATGACCTGTCTCAGTTGTGGCTCAAGGGGTGATTCCTGCTGGACAACTCCAGCAAACTCCCCCTCCCACCCTTTGCTCCCCTCACAGGTCTGGAAACTAAATCTGAGCCAATTTCTGGGTGTCCCAGCCCAGCAGAAACCGGCTGCTCCGAAATCAATCAGCCATGCAGCAGAGGCAAGGTGAGAGGAGAGGGGAGATTGGATTGAGGAGTGAGGGTGGACAAGACAGATGGTGGGGTGGGGAAGGGATGAAATGGGCCGGTGGAAAGGGAAGGGGAAAAGATGACAAGGACGCCGGGCTCACTAAAAATGACAAAGTGCTGGGATTTTCCCGCAGGGAGAAAAACAAAACGCTGAGGAAAATGTTGCACTGCTGCTGATGTTGGACACTTCTGGGATGAGGTGGGCTTTGCTGGGCACAGCACAGCAGGGCTTGGCCCTCCAGTGGTCTCAGCCCAGCAGGAAGAGTTTTAATTTTTAATTAGGGAGCACTATAGCCCATTTCTTAAATATGTTTTGAAGGGCTCCGTCATAAATTAAGGTCAAAATACGATTTCTAAATTCTCAGGCTGTGACGTAGGATCGGCTTTATTGATCTTCTGCATGATTTGTAGGAGTTCCCATCATTATTTTGACAGCTTTATCATAGAGTAATAGCCCTCCTTTCAGATAATTGCAGTTCCTCCATTAAATTTCAATCCTCTGTCAGACCTGGATAACCACACTTGGATCATGTTTCTTTCTTTAGTCGTATATACACAATAAACTTCGGATAACAGCGCTAATTGTTTCAATGCTGCAGTTTCACGGCTTACAGAGACAAGTTCAGGGGTTAATTATGCGAGGAAAATTCCATCTCCGACACCCCTTGCAACACTCTTCTTGTGAGCAATGAACATCTATTTTAGGGAAACAAAAAGCCGGGTGGGTGATGCTGATGCACAGCAGAAGTTATTTGAAGCTGGTTAAGTTTTACGTGTCTTGTTTCCCTGCGTCTCATCCTTGTGCGTCCCTGCTGGGGCACTCAGGGTCCCCAAGGGCTGCCAGGGAAGCGCTGACACTTCCTTGCCCTGGGCCAGCACTGTGTGTGTTTGAGACTGTTAATTAGCCTCAGCCACGAGCAACAAAGGCAGATTCCCCCTCCAGAGCAAGCAGGGGCAGGTGCTTACAGCCGGTGCTCCAGCCACCTCCGTGTCAGAGATATCTTGGCATCTCCCAGACCGGAGCGATCTCTCCCTCCGGCCCCTCTGGTCATTAAAAGGAAATTAATTTCTCCAGGCACTGACGTAAGTAAACTCTCTGATTTCTGCCCCGTTATGACTGTTAACCAGCTAGATCTCACTTTAATAGCTTATTTAAAGCACTGGGCTCCTGACAGCCCGGGTGATGGATGGAGCTGTCAGCGTCCGCTTCGTTTGGAGAGGAGAGGAACATCTCTTAAAGCAGGAGCTCTATAAATCAAAAGGATGAAAACCAGAGAGTGCATTTTTCTGGACAGGAGCGTCCTTCTCCCTGCAGAGCGGAACAGGCACTAAATTGAGGTTGGATTTATCGGGTCTGAAACCCCTTTCGACAGGTGCGTTCGCAGCTGGAATGGAAGGGAGCGGGCGCAGAGCTCTGTCTCCTCCACAGACCTTGGGGGACCCCAACCACGCTCACCAGCAGCCCTCCCATGGACATTTCAGAGCAGATGCTTGTGGGCACAGGGAGCCGCTGCTTTTCCCTGTGGCTGGCGCTCCCAAAATCC
>NW_020956684.1:0-2670 GCF_003031625.1 Empidonax traillii | reverse complement strand
TCCTTCTCCTTCTCCTTCTCCTTCTCCTTCTCCTTCTCCTTCTCCTTCTCCTTCTCCTTCTCCTTCTCCTCCTCCTCCTCTTCCTCCTCCTTCCCCTTTTCTTTTCCCTTCTTCTCCCTCTCCCCCTCCCTCTCCCTTTCCCTCTCCTTCTTCTTCTTCTCCTTTTTCTTTTCTCCTTTTCCTTTTCTCATTTTCCTTCCCTTTTCCCATTTTTCCCTGTCTCTTGCTTTGCTGGGACTCCACTTTAGCAGCCCCCAGCTCCTTTGGGAGCACCTGCCCCGCCACGCCAGGGAAGCAGAGGGGCCTTTGAACTCAAAGGATGGACGTTTCTTGAAAGCACACCCAAGGAGCTCTTTTTAGGTCAAAATATGCATTTTTAAACACTTCCCAACAACCCAGTCATTCACGGAGAGGTTTGAGTTTGACATAAAAACCCTGTAATGCTCCCACAGCTCCTCCAGGCTCATCCTAAATCCGCTGGTCCTTCCCTTTTTGGAAGGGGGAGGCATTTTGTGCCGTGGCAACGGCAGAGCTCGTCAAGTCCAGGGGATTCACGGCGGAGCTGCCGAAGGAAAAGGGAAAACTAGTGAGCCACATAATTAGTTTTTGCTCCAGTGATTAATATCACTTGCAAACAGGTAATCGCAGCCCGAGCAGGCTCTTCCACGATGCTCTTCCTAATGAACAAGTGTCGCCAGCTGCCCCTTTGCCTTTTAGTAGGAACACAAACAGAGGGAGCTGCCACTGGAATAAACAGAGGATCTTACAAGGAGAGCAGAGCCCTTCACTCGGGATCAGAGACTCCCCAAGACTCCCCAGCAGCTCTTTGCTGCTGCCTGATCTCACACCATCCCCTTGCAAGCCCCCGGCCCAGCACCCTCCCACCACCATCTGGCAGCGACGTTGGCCCTTCCAGCCTTCCCTGCAGGCTGATAATTCCGGTTTGCTCTCCACGGGCAGCAATCAGCCTGCGGAATCGTGTCTGCTGGTAGGACCAGGGGCTGCAATCCAGCGGGTGGGAGAGGCATTTGTGCTTAAGTAATTGGATCGTGGCAGTGTATGGAGCCGGGATGGCTCTGTAATCTTGTCCTGCAATAATCCGGAACGCGGTTCCCCCCCACCCCCCCTCCCCTTCCCGACCCCCGAGCTGAGAGCTGCCCTGGTTTGAAATGGGATTTAACCGGGCTGGGAGAGTAAGCTCTGATTGCTCTGGGTTTTACAGGCAGGCATTGTGGAATAATAATAATAATTTGGGGGAACGTTGCTCCCGGGGGGTGAGTGGAGGAGCTTGGTGTCAGTGTCAGGATGAGCCCCAGGGGCAGCTCCATAGTCCCCATACAAGGAAGTTTTTTTTTTTTTTTTTTTTTTTTTTTTTTTTTTTTTTTTTTTTTTTTTTTTTTTTTTTTTTTTTTTTTTTTTTTTTTTTTTTTTTTTTTTTTTTTTTTTTTTTTTTTTTTTTTTTTTTTTGTGTTTGTTTTGTTTTGTTTTGTTTTGTTTTTTTAAATCTCTTTTCCCCCTCTTTTTTCTTGCAGGCCAGTTCTCCTCGTGGGGGGGGGATGAAGAACTGCCTTTTCCCATCGATGTTTTAGGTGCCAAATTTCCATGGGTTGGCTTTGCCTCTCCTTACGCACCCCGGTCGTGGGTAATGGGGGTCACAGCTCAGTGAATCCAGGGATGCAGATGACCCTATTGCAGCAATATCCAGGCACTTACCGGGTATTTAAATATGGCAACACCAATAACTATCTGCCTCTCTATCCAGCCTGGAGGGGAAGCAGCTTGATTAGCTTATGGATCTCCTCGTTTACGTGCGGGTGGCCGTGTGGTGTCCAGAGAAGGGGACGGAGGAGCTGGGGATGTGCAGGGAGAAACTGGGGAGGAGAGACTGCCTGGCCACATCCATGGGTTGTGGTGGGAGTGTCTGGACGGCGCTGGTGTCTCTAGGTTTGTGTTCCCAAAATGCCCTTGGGGGCTGGTTTTCGGCACGGAGCTGATGAATGAGTGGGAGCCTTTGGGTCTCCGGGCTGCATCACCGTGGTTGATAGTGGGAGGACAGGCACGTGGGGACAGGGAGAAGGATAAAAGATGCAGGATTTTGTGAGCTGTGGCTGCTCAGTGCCTGCCTGTGATGTGTGGTACCTGGTGTGGACCCACCTGCGGCGCTCCCACCCCCGTGTCCCTGCGCCCAAACCCGAATCCCCAGGGAAACCCTGTGGGGTAAGGCTGGGTCTGCTCCCAGCTCTCGCCTATTTTTTTATGTGCCAGGAGAAAGCTGTTTTGTCTTCCTTCCCAAAATCCAAGCTGGTGACACGGAGCAGATGATTTTGCAGCCAGCAAAGTCCAAATAAACCGCCAAATGGGTGGAAGTGGGAAAGGAAGAAGGGAAGGTGTCGAGGCCCGTCCAGCCGGCGAGCGGGAGGTCGTGTTGGGGCACGTCCTGCTCGGCGTGGAGGTCTCAGGCATTTGCTGGCGTGGATTGAGTGCGTGGATTAACTGCTGCTCCGTGCATTCTGCTGGTGGGAGTCAACCCCACGGGAAGCAGGAGCAGAGCAGGGCAGCAGCACCGCCCCCCACCCCATCCGGCAGCTGCCGGGAAGCGCGTGGGATCCAGCAAATGTGCCTCCCGATGGCCGGGGAGGGCCTGGCTACGTTCTAAAAAAGTGATTTATG
>NW_020956683.1:84384-100904 GCF_003031625.1 Empidonax traillii | reverse complement strand
TGTCACCAGGTGTCAATCACCTGAGAAAATGTGACTGCTCAATTCACTGTGAAGCCTCCCCACATTTATATGCTGAGTACCCAAATATAATTTATGGAAGTCAGAATGAGGAACAGAAGGAAAAGAGGCAAGGGAAGAAGGGCTCATCACTGTCTGTTGGCACAGTGTTGCCAGCATCTCCCGTGATGGGGGAACTGTGAGCAACAATTGCTTGGACCTGATCACCATGCTTCTACATCTCAATTGCCCCATAAAGGAGTTGCTGGTACTCTCATATCATAAGGTAGTTTCTGATACCTTGGCACTTTGCCAGGCAGGCTTAGTAGAAGAAGCTGCTGTACCAAAGTCTGGATGTACTGACATTCTGATATGCCACAGGTATGGCTTTAAGGAAGCCAGGTAACAGCAGTGGTATTAGACGAGTTGAAAATAAGCATTTGTAAATATTAGACTACGCAAAGAAGGAAATGAGTCCTATGTTTACGCAAAAATTCTTTGTCTTGTTTTGTTGAAAAGTGTGCGTTTAGATGAGCAAGGAGGAACCGGTGAAGTGACAGGATGAATTGACATGTCCTTTATTGTCTATTCACACTATTGCTCCAGCACTGTTTAACTCCACTCCTCTGCAGGGGATTTCCTGTGGGGACTGAGCCTCAGGAAAAAAGCAATCAGCTTGGATAGTTAACAACTTGTTCTCTACAATACAAGTGGGATTTTTCTGACCATAGGATGGAGTGTGGGGGAAGGCAAAGGTTGCTGCAATTACTTGGAAGCTATGCGTTGCCTGCAGTATTTTATTTCTTCTGAAGATCTTTATATTTGTAAGTTTGGGTATTGTTTTTTTAACTTGTGTTCCACCGAGCAATAACCAAATAATCCTTGGTGGTTAGTGGAGATGTTAAAACAGACCCAGCTTTGGCTTTCATGAATTATTCAGCAGATAAGTTCAGCAAGAATTCTAAATACCACCTTTTTCATTTGTAGTTAGCACCTTTACAGGTTGGAAGGTGACAAATGCTTCCTTTGCATTCTTCAGCCTTTTAAGAAAATGTTTTCTTATTTACTATGCAATCTCTGCTTTTTGTTTCTATCTTTATATACCAGTTCACAGCCATTCTATAGGTGCAATATGCCTACCCTTATTTCTACAACATAGTAGGCTTCCAAGGCAGGACAATAGGCTGAAGAAAAAAAATCAAAAGCTTACTACTTGGACTAGGTTGTCAAGAGAGAAGTTGCTTCACTTAGCACAGACAGCAGTCAGTAAATTCTGAAGACAAAATGAAGTCCCACCTTTAAGAAGTTGTGAAATGTGCTGGCACAGCCATAAAGGTTCTCAGAGCCATTACTGCTGAATGGTGGATGGGAGGATGAGGGGAAGTTTAGAGGAAAAACAGATTTAATATCAAAGGATTCAGGAGTGTAAGCACTGAAAATCTTGTCTTTTTTTAAACTTGAACTTTATCAGCTGCTGAAGACCTATAGCAGGATTGTCTGAGTGTTCCATCTTTGGGAATTGCCAGTCTGTGATGGTTTAGGAATGGTATTCCCCAATTTAGTCTCCCACTGAAAAGACCAACAGCAGCTCCCCTTCCCGACACTCTTCAATGGGAGACACAAAAGGAAGAGATCACAGGTTAAGATAATAACTATTTACTGGGAACAGCAAGGAGATAAGAAAACAAACAGTAACAGAAACAATATTAATAACAAAAGTATACAAAAGAGAGGGTGATTCACATGCAAAAATGCTCACCACTTTGCCCTGGGCAACAATGAAGTCATGGTAGACAGCTTTCCCCCTCCTGCCAATGTTTTTTTTGAAGCCCTGACCTTCTTCTTGGAAGCCAGAGAATCCCTCACCCCTGCCCCTGGCAATGTGAAGTGATATAGAATCACTTATTGTCTATGCCCACAGAGCTCCAGGACCCACCGTTTCATGGCTACTGCAAAAAATTAACTCTGTCCTGGACAGAACCAGGACACACATCGTAAGAGCTGCGTGAGTCACAGGTTTTCAGAAAGGAATAGAGTTTAATGTGCAACGTCTGTTTCCATGGTGAAAGGGAAACAGCGTTGCCTTTTTTTTTCATCTGAGGGGCTTATCTAGAGTTATGACTGGTCACAGTGTCATAACCAGAGTTATATTCTGGTTTTGGGCATACAAGGGGAGATGTTGAAGATGGTCATGTGTATTGATCAACTGAATTGGAAACCATTCCTCAATGTGTATATGTTTGGGGGCAGTAAGTGCGTCTAAATGTGAATAGAAACTGTGTTAAAGGAACAGCTTGCTTGATAAAACTCTTGAATTATTAGCTCCAAAGAGTTCATCCCCTTTTTAGTAAAATGAGATTTTTTTTTTTCCTAAGAAGTATGAGGCATTATGAGTACCCTTGAAAACCTCTAATCAGTATGTTCTCCAGCTGTAGAAATCTTTTCAACAGTTCTTTCTACAACAAAGTGGCCTTTCTCTCTCCTTCGTTCCCTGTTTTCTTTTTTTGGAATGACTTAATAGCAGTATGTATGAATCAAAGTTTTTCAGAGGGGTGCCTTATTTTAGGCTAAACTTGCTCCCTCAGTAAAATGTGGCATTTTTTGAGAACCAATTTTATATACTACAGTGCAGGTTCCCAAGTCAACATCTTAAGTGAGCTATTCCTATCCTTTTCTTCCCAAGGATGGCCAAATAGCCATGAGGACAAGTGCACTGTCTGCTATGCCACAACCTTTGATGTTGGGCATTGGGAAAAGGTCTTCTATCTTGCTGGGTGCTTTTGGAAAATGAGAACTGGAATAATATGCAAAGCAGGTAATTACTGAGGTACTGTGGACTACACAATCTTCAAAATACCTCTATATTTTACAAGGCAATCTGTATCAGGTACTTGGCTAACCTGGGCTTTATAAATCAACTGGAAAATGGTGTTATTTGTTATAAGTTACTTCTTTCCTTGAATTTTGAAGACGGCAAAAATACCTGCAGAACAAAGAAATATAGCAAGAGATTTTTATTGCAGTGCTGGTTACCCATTTCCAGCACTGGGTGCACCTCTGGATCATACAAAGAGCACACACATTGTTTGAAAACCACGCTTTTTGTACCCTTTCGATATCAGTTGTTGAATATTCATTCATTGTCCGTTTGTTGCCTTAAAAGGTAATTTCCCTGCTTTGGAGGTGGGTGTTACCTTTTGGCTGGTTGTAATGTATCTCCCCTGGGCTCATACAGGGGGGTCTTGCATCATCCCCACACTGCAAGGCATGGAGGGCCTCTCTTTGTATCCACATGACACAGAGGAATACATTTTTATTTATAATTTGTTCCCTGTTCCCGGCCGCAAAAGGTTCCCTGGTGTTAGGTCCAGACAGGACCCTTCACCTTACAGACTCCACGGTACTCCTAGAAGTTAGTAAATATACAGAAATAGTTCTTTTGTTAGTACCCCCTTTTTATTTTAATTTTCTTGGAATAAAACCGGTGCCTTTACTTATCACATTACTCCACCTCCTCTTCTGGATACCATTAGATATGTGTCAACCTTCCCCTTTCTCATCTATTTGGAAAATACTACCTAGAAGAAAAACAGGGAGCCTGTGACAGCAGAGATGAAGTGCAGGAAAAACCTCATAATGGGATGTGACATTCACTGTTGTTTTCCTGGAGACCTAGCTGATAGTGTAAGGGAATAATGATTATATGAATGGAATTATTTATTTTTCTGAGGTTTGTCTTAGCTTTGGGTTTGGTTTTGTTTTGTTTTTTAATTTGTTTTGTGTGTTTGTTGCTTCTCATCTTTTCTGACTTGCCTATGAAGCTCTGCCCATTCTGCAGAGATCACTCTACATGTTTCTGAGCAGAAATGAAAGCGAATGAGAGGAAGTCATGGCATTATGTATTTACAACGTCAGTGTTAAATGCCAGTGCCTTGTAGAAAGATGCATTCACTTGAACTGCATCTTCCTGTCACCACAGCTATCAGAGCTTTGTGATATGGAAATGTGAGAAAAACAGCAAATAAAAAAAAAAAAAGAAAAGAAAAGGGATCTTAAAGATGCAGTGGAGTGATTTAGATGTTGATAGAGACAGAACTGGTTTTGTGTTTATATGAAGTCCCCAGAGTAAATAGAGATATGACTCCATTCTACCATATCCCTTGCATGAATAGTATTTGTTTCTTTGTTAATGTCTGACATTAAATTGTGTGCTCTTTCTCTCTCTCTCTCTCTCTCTCTCTCTCTTTATTCCTTGGAACTAATAATACAACCCCTAGAAGTTCATTAATGCTGGCATGTCTCTTTGCTTCACTTTTGTAATGCATGAGAACACAAGCCTTAAATAAAATCTTTGTGAAGTACTTGCACTTATCTGAAGATAAAAAGCATGTTCCTACATTTGCATTACAAAGAAGCCCATATAAGCATCTTCTTTCTCTGGCACTCTCCTTCCTCTGGGCTTGTATTAGATGGAAAAGGCAATTTCCAGCTAATCATTCTGAAAGCCTGTCATTTGTGTCTGTAATGAGAGGAAAGAGTTTTTACTGATGAGTTTTAGTGGGCATTAGGCAGTGGTATTCGTTGCAGTTCTACGAGAGAGTGCAATGCACAGAAGCACTATTAGGACCTCTAAATTCTCTGCTCTGTGCAAGTATTTCTGTTCCACTGGGTGATAATGAATAGCTCAGGATCCCTAGGAGGGGGAAAACAGTTCTGAGAATGGGGAGGATTTTAAATAACCTGTTCTAATGTAGTTTGTTTCCAACCATGTCAGTAGAAAACTGGTATCATCCTCCTCATGACAGGAGAGCGACTTCAGATTACTCAGGGGTAAGTGGTCACCCAGCTACTGCTGGGTAGCCTGCTGTAGGTGATTCTGCTTGAGCAGGGAGCCAGACAAGATGACCTCCAGAAGTCCCTTCCAACCTCAGGTGTTCTGTGAAGCATGTCAGAGTTGTCTGGAGCAATTCATCTCCCTTGCAGCAGGCATTTAGTGACATTTCAAACTGTATGTGTTAACAAGCCTGGGATGCAGCTGCCCATTTCTTAAAAGGGGAAGTTTTTCCATTGATACTGTGTCAATCCTTGTCTGTTGTGCCAAAACGTAGTCTAAAATGGGACTGTAATGTCTCCCAAATATCAGGAAATCAGACAGCAGTCTTGTGCTAGCACACACATACACACACATATATCCCATCAGTATTTTGGCACTGAAACTCTGAGAACAACCTCTGTTAGAGGACAGTGTTTATAGCCTTGGGAATAATTAGGGCATGCAAAATAACTCCAGTCCTTAAGAAAAGAATTATTATGATGAAGTCAATCTTGACCTGTAGCCTTTGGAAAGGGAAAGATGAGATAAACTTTCTAAGTTTGGGTGGAAGAAGTGAGTAAAGCATACTACAGCTTGAACTCTTGCTTACCTGTCCAGAACAACATAAGGTACACTCTGGTATGCATGAAGAGCATCCACCTGGCATATCCTAAGTCAGAGATGCCCCTTGGAACACTGAAGCTGCACTCGAGTGCTTGCACCTTTAAAGAAACTGCTAAGGGGATCAGCTGTGCTCTGAGATATGTGATTTTCAAGATTAAGACAGACTTATATCTCCACAGAGCTGAGGAACACAGTTTAGCCAGGAGGAGTGCTGTCAAGGTCATAGCATTTCCCAGCTCTTTTCCCAGACTGCAGCACAATCCGGTTGTGTTTGTTTTAGATCATTCAATTTACCAAAACAGCAGTCGATTAGTTTAGTCCTCCTGGCTGCAGAAAACCCTGCAGTGCCCAGGGGCTGCAGCCAGCAGTAATAAAACTCCCTGAATGCATCTTTCAAGGTGTGCAGCTAGATAGTCCTTGAAAGGTGCCCATGTGCTGTATCATGGCACAGCTCACGTTCTTCATATTTAATAATTTCATTACTAATTAATATGGTCATTACCGCAGTGTGAAAAGATTGTTATTAAAGGTTAATTTCATTGCTTCTTGTGCCGTGCCTTGAATTGCTACAATGTTTTCCTAGATATTTAATTAAAATGATAAGTAACAATGCAATTATATTTAATAATGTATGTGTAACTGTGCTTATTTGTCCCTCTGTGAGGCCAGTGACTGTCTACAACAATGAGAGAGATATTAAATCTACAGTGGTTTTGCTTTCATTTTGCATGCTCATCTGCTTTCTGCTTCTCTCATGCTGGGTCAGCCTAGAGGTGAAGCTCCAAAGACACATGGACATGATGAAAAGCTTATGATATATTTATGAGTCAAAAATATTGCTTAGGCGTAGTGATAGCCTTGCTTAGGGGCTGGGGAAGTTCCTTTAATTTATTTTTCTCTGACTATATCAACTATAGAATGAATTTCAGTCAGGATTTCAAAACACTTAAGCTCAGGAAAACTTAAGGAATTAATTGTAAACCAAGGGGCTGTTGTACTTTTTTGGCCCTAACAAAATTAACTGTTGCTGAACTGACATGAAGTGATGATGTCACAAGTAAATCCACTCTCCTTTCTCTGTGGTCTCTGGCTATGGACTGCACTCCATGCCTGGTGATGCCCGGACCAAAAAAACCTAGTTGATTGGCTGCTAATCTACTCTTAGGCATAGCTGAGGTCTAGATTAAAGATGGCATTAAAGAAGCCCAGATTCAAGTCTTCCTACTAGAAATGCAGCTACGTCACAGATGGTAAACATAAAAACCTGTTTTCAGCACCTTCTCACTCCTAAGGCCTAAAGTAATGTCATGGGATGAGTGCTGGAAAACCAAGCCTGTTCTGGTCTCTTTTCAAGAAAGGAGAGATACCATGTCTAACTCTGATACCTGAGTTTGAGGTGTTTTGAAAATTCTGCAGACAAACCATATTGAAAAAGCACAAACCTGTTGATCAAAAATCAACAATATGTATACAGAGAGAATGGCAGGATCTAACCTACATAAGCCAATATTTCACATCTAGACACAGTGCAAGTACTAAAATCAGACTAAAATTTGAGCCAGGCAACAAAAAAAAAAAGGCCATGCTGGTATGTGGGTGTATATGGATGTTTTTGAGTGTAGAATCAGGACTACACAGTAGCATCTCGTAGATCCGATGTTGCTACAGCTGTGAGCAGTGTTTAGAGTTAAATGACTGGAGATATTGTTTTGGACCCATAATAGCAAACTTTGCACTACAGCTGGCCAAAGAACAGTTAACAAGATTTTGATTGAATGTTTATGCTAATAATTTGCACCTATTGGAGTTAGTTCATCTGTGTTAACACTGTACTAGAGATCAGGGATTGTAAATTTCTCTAGTTTTGTATGCTAAAGTGTTAAGATTCACTGCTGTAATTACTCCAATATTAAAATTCTTATAGTATATGAAGTAAGGAATTAAGACACACTTAATACCTGACTAGAAGTCGTACAAGCTGATGGAAATACCTTAATGATTTACACAGATCTGAGGATCAAATTGTATTGCATTAAGCCACTTTCCATGTAGGAAGCTCCTCCTCTCAGGACAATTTAGAACTGGAAGACGCTTTGGAGAGCAAGGACACTGTACATGCACTGTACATATAGCTGTCTCCAAGAAAACCCTTTTGAAATTTTGTCAAGAGTGATTGGAGCTCCAGAAGATTAGAAACGGGCAGAGATGGATCCTTCCTTAAAAAGGGTAGGAAAGACCTACTGGCATGTTTAAGTTTCAATGTCTGTAGAAATATTGGAACATCAGTCTATTGGCAAACCTTTAAAGGCTGAGAAATAACCAGTAAGTCTTTGTCATGAACAAGTCATATACAACTACACTGTGTGACAGATAAGAGAGCTCCTAGATTGATAAGTAGGTACTGTATATCTTCAGGTTATTGACACTATCTTTGAAAACATTCATATAAAGAAAGGCTAGAGAAAATAGCTCTGCAAGCAGGGGTCACAAGTAAACTGAAAAGACACTACTGGGTTGTATCCCTTGTGGTTTGGTTTTTGTTGGGTTTTTTTGTTGTTGTTCTCTTGTGTGTGTGTGTTTTTTTTTGTTGTTGTTTTTGTTGTTTTTGTTTGTTTGTTTGTTTTTGTGGGTTTTTTTGTCTAATATTAGCCATTTCCCTGAACTAATAGGAAAATGAAATAGGCAGGCCTGTTACAACTCTTGTATTTAACTTCTGTTTAGAGAAGGGACATAGTGGAAGCAAGATGAAAAGCACATTTAGAATTTTTTAGAAACTCTGGATAATTTGCATTAATGAGTTAAAATAAATAGGGTACAACTTAATAAGAACAAGAACAAAGTGATGTGCTTCAGTAAGAATTCCAAGCTACACAGAAGTGAACTGGAGAATAACTGGCATTGAGGCAAGAAAAATGGCAAAATGAAAGTAATCTAACATAGTCTACTGAGATGAAAATAGCACATTCAATATAAGGATGTGTAATCATGAATGTCATGCACAAAATATTCAAAGTAATCCTCCCAAAGTGCACAGTTCTCAGCTGGACTGCATTGTGTTCACTTTTATCCATAATGTTTTAGGAGAGATGTGGACTGTTCGAAGAAGATCTAGAAGAGAGTAATACTGATCTGAGAGTCATGATCTTCCAGAACAGGCTGTAAACATTGGATTAGGAACACAGTAGGTCAACATCTTTCTGGGACGGCACTTGTATTTTTATCCTAATTTGGGGTGTGTTTTCAAGTAGACTTCTCCATCACCTTCTGTATTTTCTAAGATCTTAAATCTGTAACAGGTTGAATTGTATGTAAGATTGACAAAACTGGGTACAACCATACATATGTGTCCGTGTGTCTTTTGCGACACGGGAGAGTCTTTGTACTACTACAAAAAATTCAGCAATGACAATTCTATCAGTTCTGCTATCTCACTTGTTTATGCATATCAGGGCAACAGAAACACCTTCAGAAACGTTAAAGGAAAAAAACAAGAGAAGGAAGGTAGGAAATCTCTTCCTGTTTGTTCAGAGAAAGTGTAAGTTTATGCAAAGAAAAGGAGGAAAGTTTCATTTTTACTAACTGGCATGATGTGCTGAAAAATAATGTTTCATCAAAAAATTACCAATCTTGGTTTGCATTGGAAGGTAGAGGATGGAACGAACCTTCACAATAAATGTCTTCTATGACACTAGACCATAATTAAAAAGAAAATTAAAAAAAACCCTGCAAGCCAAATTGCAGAAGACAGATTGCTCACAGTTTCCTTTCCAGGAGATTTTAATTTTTTGATTCCTGCTGAGAGAGATGAGGAATCATGAAGGATTAACTATGTTGAATGCCTCTTTTAGCTGATTGAGTTTCAAAAAAGGTTAAGAATACAGACCATGTGGCAATTCTGAAATAATTTTGTTAGTTTGCCCTCCTGAAGGTATTCCAGGGAGCCCTGTGGCTTTTCATGATCAGTGGAGAGAGGAAAGGAGGAACTCCAGTCTGAACTAGAGTGAGCAGATGCCCTCCCTCTGGTGTTAAATTTAATTAATTGATGTTTGTTGAAATAAAGCCAATTAACCTGGCTTGTCTCTTTATCAATCATGCTTCTGCTTCCATTATTCAACTGGAAAAATGGCAAAGTGTCTTTTATGGCAGACAGCAGGAACAATTAAAACCAACCTGTGCTGCATTGCCTGCAGCAGGCTTTTCTAGGGAAGAGTCGAAACAGATGTTGTGGTGTAGGATAAAGCCATCAGGCTTTTTACTTTAACTATTTTCTGCCTCTGGGTCCCTTAAATTCCCTTTCTTAAAGGGTGAGAAGTAGCTGGGACACCATGCAGTCAATAGTCTTACTTAGGGTTACAGTGAGCTGAACCTGATTTCTGGACTTCTTGGTCTCAGATGCCTATTGTGGATAGAAGAGATAAGATCATAATCCAGTGACAGGAGCCATCAAAGATGATATACTCTGAGATCAGCTGCACTACCCATCTGCAAATATCAAATAAGTCACTGATCATCTTTTGCATTGACAAATGCAAAAGAAGTGCACGCTGCTGATCACGGAACCTGGTATGAGGTGCTCTTCTTTTATCTTCCATCAGTTACATCCTACAAAAGTTTTTTCTTTCTTGTGCCTCATTTAGATATCCTGAGGAATGTAGATTCTGGAAAAAAAAATTCCATTATGTAGAAGCACTATCAAAATTACTTAAATCTAGCTTCACCTCAATTTAATATTATTATGGCTACTTAAGTATCTTATGCTACACTTCACGTGTATTGGGATTGAATGGGGTCCTGCCTTTTAGGTTTGGTTTGTGTATGGAGTTTTTACTGCTGGTTAACCCAGGCTGTCAAAAGAGTACCACACAGACACTTGCTCACTCCCCTTGCCCACCCATTGGAAAGAAGAATCGGAGAGAAAAGGTAAACATTTTGGGCTGAGAGAAGAACAATTTAATAATTTAAGCAAAATATAATAATAAAAACAACAACAGTGATAATGCTAGTGATAGTAATGATAGTAATGGTAAGGAGAGGGATAGAGAGAATAACAGAACCCAAGAGAAACAAGTGATGTACAATGCAATTGTTCACCATCCACTAACTGATATCCAGCCCATTCCTGGACCATGATCAGCCCCCTCTTGGTAACTTTCCCATTTTATACACAGGGCATGACAGTCAGTGGTATGGAATATCCATTTGGCCAGTTTGGATCATCTATCCTGGCCATGCTCCCTCCCAGCTTTTTGTGTTCCTCCTCATGATGGCTGATCATGAGACATTGAAAAGTCCTTTACTTAGTGTAAGCACTACTGAGCAACAGCCAAAACATCAGTGCTATTATCAACATTATTCTCATACTAAATCCAAAACACAGTACTGTACCAGCTGCTTGGAAGAAAATTAACTCTGTCCCAGATGAAAGCAGGACACTGTTTCAAGGAAGAGTTTCACAGTCTTCAAATTTTCCATGGTGATAATGACTTAAGAGGAAAGTCAGGCAGTGCTATCTAGAAATACTGATGGCAGGAGGATGATTAACAAGTCGAAGTGCAAGGTGCTGCCCCTGGGTTGGGGCAATCCCATACATGAGCACACAGTGGAAGAAGAGCTCATTCAAGAAGGACTTGGGGGTTCTTGTGGATGAAAAGCTGGACATGAGTCAGTGGTGTGTGCTCGCAGTCCAGAAGGCCTACTATGTCCTGGGTTACATCAAAGGAGGAGTGGCCAGCTCATCAAGAGAGGTGACTCTCTGCTTCTACTTTGCCCCCATGAAACCCATCTGCAGTACTGTGTCCAGGCCTGGAGTCCTCAGAACAAGAAAGATTGGGACCTCTTGGACTGTGCTCAGAGGAGAGCCATGAAGATAATCAGAAGGCTAGAGCACCCCTCCTATGAAGACAGGCTGAGAGAGCTGGGGTGGTTCAGCCTGGAGAAGAGAAGGCTTTGGCCTTCCAGTACCAAAAGGGAGTTTAAAAAAAGGAGGAAGAGGGACTTTTTATATTTGCAGACAGTGGTAGGACAGGGAACAATGGTTTTAAACTGAAAGAGGGCAGGTTTAGATTAGATATTAAGAAGAAATTTTTCCTGTAAGGGTGGTGAAGCACTGGAACAGGTTGCCAAGATTCGTGGATGCCCCATCCCTGGAAGTGTCCAAGGCCAGGCTGGATGAGGCCTGCAGCAATCTGATCTAGTGACTGGTATACCTGCCCATGGCAGGGAAGTTGGAACTCGATGATCTTTAAGGTCCCTGCCAACCCAAACCATTCTATGATTCTATGATAGATCTGAAGGAGAGGTGGGAAGAAGTACACACCACTTTCTTGCCTGAAAGCAACTGCAACTCTCATGTGACGAAACTTTCTACATTTGTGTATTTAAAACATATTTTGGTGATTTTTGTACTTACTAGTCCTGGTAGCAGCTACTTTCTCCAGAAACTTCATTGTATAATTGTTATGGCTGATTCATGATAATCCTGAATTGCACAACAATATTGATACCTACAGAGTAACCATTTAGTAAATACTGAAAAAAAAACACTAAATCCTGATTAAAAAAAAAGAAAAAATCCCTCTGTTCCCAGCCTATCACTAAACATGTGTTTTCTGTTCATGAATGATGTATATGGTTATCTGTGCCCCTCCAGAATGTTTCTTTAATAAAACTTGTCAAAACAGGAAGCGCTTGTTTTTTCCTCAGAGATAATACAACACTATGGTTTTGGTACATTAAGATAGTTCTGGATTAGTAATCTGTTTTGCATGACATTGTTTTTCTCTCTGACTGGACACCTTGAACTTTTTGAGAAAGAATACTAAGCAGGCAAGAAAAAACAAAGAGCAAATAACTTCTGTCACTTGATGTAATTTTAGATGATTTAAGATTGTTTATCATCATATCACCAACATTCACTGTTTTCATTCTTATGCTAATTTTCATATAAAAAGATGAAACAAAGCTGGGTTTTATGTGTTTGACTTTTTTTTTTTAAGTTTACCATTGCTAGGGATGTGTTTGGGAATAGTCCACAACTTGTGCAATTTCCATAAAGCACTCATTGTATATAGATTAAAAGCATAAATCAGTTAGTACCTTATTCAAAAATTCATTACTAGCATACTAAATATGTCAGTTAAATTAAAGTTAATCTTCCAACTTTTCTGTGAAAAATTGTTGAGGGCCTTAAAATATTGCTATAATCTTCTGCAATTTCTCAGATTAGTTATAGAAGCTTTGTTTTGAAATGACCATTATGACACTTTATAGGTTGTTTTTATTAAGGTCTTTAAAGAAAAATTTGTAAGAACAAAAATTATATACCTGGATAGCACAGGTTCGATGAACGATTAATATTCTGCTGCATAGCAATGAAATATATTGATCTCCACCCCAAGGGATAATTTCACTTTGTATTTCCTGCTTCCTTTGGATAAAAGGAAGCTGAAAAGGAAAAGTCAAGAGCAAATTCCACTGGATACAGGTGTAATGCACATCTTTTTACATATTTGCTATCTGAGCAAAAGTGAAGAAGATGGGCAACTGAAAATCAGTGCCTTCTGCACGGAAGCACAGACCCTGAGTCAGATTATCTATGGTTAATGAGTGAAATGGGTTGCTGGGGGAAATTGCCATTTAGTTTGCTGGGTGGTGTAAGAAACTCTATTAGTAAGAAACTGTTGATTTTTTTTTTTTAGATGGCTTTTGTGTAAAATCAAGAAACTTCAAAAGTAATACTCTTATATTAAATCTTCCCTTTGGTAGTATGCATCTTAGGGTATGGACACAACAGTGGGACAAGCTGCTGCATAAATCCTTTAGTGCAAGTTGTTGAAACTATTTATTAATGCCTACTAATAGATCTTGCTAAGCATGATGAACATTGTATTTCATCTGTTTTTAAGACAGAGTTGTGTTTCAGTCATATGAATGTTATCACAATTTTCATAAAATGCACAGAAAGTATTCCAAGTTTTTTCAGTGCAGGTTCCTGGGAGAATGTGGTGATACGTTTGTCTTCAGAAAGATAAAAATCAAATGAACATGTACATTCACCTAGAAAAGGGAACATTTTGTCACTGCGTGTTGTTTTTTTGATACACTTCATACAAGGAAAAAAGAATAATACAGAGCCACAAATCTACCCCGAAGAGGTTTGAAGTATAAACTGCATAAAAAGTGATTTCACAGATTTCAGAAACTGTAGCAAGAGATTAACAGTACATGGTACAATGGAATGATTATATTTCTCCTAAAAGAGAGAAGTGAACACAGTTGATAGACATAATGGCTGAACGCAGAGATGAAGTATTGAATAGAGAATCTATACCATCCCCCATCCTGATACCGACTGTGAGATTATCCTCTGCGTGGAGGTGTTTTATCTTAACTCCATTTGGTGATGATGGGGTTTCAACGTCCACCATCAGAAAATCACTGTATTTTTCCATTGGCAAAATGTGGAAATTCTCTCCTCATTTCTCTCATTAATATCGCCTTCAGAAACTTACTTCATTTTTCCTATTGGCAATTAAATCTCTGTCTGTCTTATACTTTCACACACCCATCTTGTTCTTCATTCTTTCACATCCTGTTCTCCATTCTTTAAATCAAGTATTAAACGTTAGAAATGCTGCTTTGGCTACTTGCTTTTTAATATTGACTTGATGATAGATTGTGGTCTCACTGCAGTCAGTGTAAAGGTTCCAGCTGACTCTGAAAGTGGAACCGAGCCTTCTAAATGAGTTATATTCAGATTTATTTAAAAACCAATTTTCAGCAGTCTAGGTTCCCTAGATGAATCACATTTTCATGAAAAGGATGTGCAGTACTTTTCTGAGATCTTAATATTAAGTATTACATTACAAATGAATGGACCTTGTGCATTTTATAAGATATGTCTATACCTGAACATATCAGTGTTATCTGATTTATTCTGAAAGAGTATCTGGAAATGTTTTATAGGAATGTCTGTCTGTTGACCATATAGATGTGCAAACTTGCCTTTTGTTCTTGGTGAATTGAAAGTGTGGCTGTAGCAAATGAGCAGCTTTTAAAGTTCTCAAAAGAACAGCTTGCTGCTAGCCACTAGATTATTTCTTGTAGAGGTTTGTACAGAAGCAGGTGCCTGTCAGAGTACTTTTAGAATGCATGTCCACAGATGTCAGATTTACTACTGAAGAAATTGAAGCAGAGTGCATCAGGGCAATAATCTCACAGAGAGAACGGGGGGAAATTATGGCTGCTCTTACTTCCATATCATCAATCAGAATTGCATAGAAGGCTCATGCTGTCTTACTAAGCAATATTGGTTTCCATTCCAGGTGTGAGTAACCTTGGATGTTATCTCTTGAAGATAAGTATGATAGTTCTAACTATCAGAAAGTCCTTAGAATATAGAAATTCCCTGACGATCAGATCTGGTTTTCAATTATTAATGGTAACTTCATTATCTAACCTATTAATGGCATGATTTAACTGATTCTTAAAATTATTAGTTCTGCCCCTACTATTTCTATGGAAAGACTGTTTCAGAATACCGCTGGAAATTATATTCTAAATGGATATGGAAATTTTTGGTTTAGCCAATTTAGATCCCCTTTTTGTGCTTTAATTTAAAATGTTAACTTGTTGGTTTAACAGAAATAGCTTCTCTCCTTCATGAATATTTACTTTGCATATTTTTATCTTTCCTCAGACTCTCAAACAGAGGATACCAAGGCTAGAAGATGCCATGACAGGTCATTCAATTCATCCTCCTGTTTAGTGAGGTTAAATGAGCTGAGATCATCTTATCCTTCTCAATTTGTCCTAGTAGCTCTTTTCAAACTGGCCTTTGATCTCAGCTTCCTTGAATATATGTCAAGGACTGTATCTGGGTCTCCCATGTCCACACTGTGATGATGTCTTGTAGTCCTATTATAAATAACTAAAGCATCCACTTCTTTCTCCTTTTTGCACACTGACACCTTGTTTACAGCAGAAACTCTGTTACTCTGAGGGCATGGCATGCAGCGAGGGCTGATTCATCTTTTACCTGAAAATGTCATTTATCCTAACTCCTCCTATTTCTCACCTCCTCTGTGATTACAGTGCCTTTCTAATACAACCCAGTAAGAGTGGCTCAACCTAGTGGCTAGGAACAAAGATTTCCAAGATCTGGTTTCAGCTTTATTATTATCACATTGAATGTCTTCCGGCAAAAAGGATGCAGTCACATTCATTTGCTACTCTTTCAAAAGTGTTTCTGACTATTTGGCATGAACCTCTTGAATGCAAATTGGTATTGAAGGAATATCAACTTGATCATGTGGGTATTATTTTCTTCTACAAGGTATAATGATAATTTAAATTACTGCGACCATTTTGTCACAGGAGTCTGTAGGTGTAGATAGTATTAAGGTGCTCATTTAGACACTAGACAAATTCATGGCCCCCAGATTAATAAAAAAGTTACTGAATGGAATTGGCAGGGTTATATCTTCTATCATTCTTAAAAAAACAATTGTGAATATTGGGATATACAAAGAGAATGGATTAAAGGAAAAGCCCCGGCTCCTTTGGTCTCTTAGTATTTAGCCAGTTGCAGCAGTGGTCTGATCAGTAGAGCTGTTCTTATGTCCTCAGATTGACTTACAAAACTACATATTAATAAGAACTGTCAATACAGTTATTCTTGGACAATTGCTAAGAGTTGTCTGTCATGCCAGTTTTTTCAGTAAGGACCAAGATTACACATATTATCCACATTAAAGGATGAAAAATAGAAATGGAGATGTGATATATTGTCTGTAAGGACATGGGTACATATGGTTCACATACGGAAAGAGAAGAATGTGCCAAATCTTATGCTGAGTACACTGACTTAGGTGGGCTTTTTGGCTTTTAGGTTTGGGGGTTTTTTAATTATTTCTCCTTCTAAATATTTTAGAGTGGCAATTCATCACCATCTCTGCGACCAAGACATAGACTGCAACTTTAGTTACATATGGAAATCTAGTTTTAGGAGCTTCCAAAAACTTTATATTTCTGAAGATAGTGAGTCAGTCATTCTGCTTGGAAGCAATATGCTTATGCAAAACTCTAT
>NW_020956683.1:80737-84070 GCF_003031625.1 Empidonax traillii | reverse complement strand
ATTTCTCCTTCTAAATATTTTAGAGTGGCAATTCATCACCATCTCTGCGACCAAGACATAGACTGCAACTTTAGTTACATATGGAAATCTAGTTTTAGGAGCTTCCAAAAACTTTATATTTCTGAAGATAGTGAGTCAGTCATTCTGCTTGGAAGCAATATGCTTATGCAAAACTCTATCAGTGTTTTTATTATCCATAAAATTGCCTGTCCCTGTATAATTCAGCAATATTTGACTGGATGACCTCCAGTAGCCAAGCTAGCTGTGGTGCACCTGTTTTAACTGCTCTCCTTTATACAAATCAAAATATGCTCTGACTTAATTCGCATCTTCCTGTTCTATTATTTAATACTATCTTCCCCTTCCCCTGACGTAATTAACCTTTCATCTCCAAAAGTTAGAGAAGATTGGTGCTTCCAGCTAAGTGTACAAGTATTTTTTAATATAGATAAATAAAATATATATTAAAATAAAAAATATAATAATAAAAATATATTAAAATCTAGGGTAAGAAATACTAAAATTAATTTCACTTAATGAGAAATAAGTTGAAAAGTTATTACTCTGTGAAACTGTAGTGGGCACCTACAGACTCTTAGTAATACTACAAACATTGGTTCTAGTACCATGTGAAAAGGTCGTGAGTAATGGATTCAAGAAAAGGGCTTACAAAGAAGTACTTAATTTAAAATAAAGCAAAACACTTGTGAGTTAAACACTGATCATGAAAAGGCACTAATTAAGATGTACTAATGATACAAAACTTAATTCTCATGCAATTTATGCCCAATTACTCCTGAACAAATATTTAATTAAATTCCCTCTAATACCCTAAAACAATCTCCTCTCTTACACTGTGTCTCTCTTTTTTCCTAGTTGTTAGATAGGAATATGTGAGCTCTTAATTGGCACAGAATAAGAATGACAGGTATTAAGGGAATTGAAAACAGTTATATATTTAGTTCTTAAAAGTTAGAAGGGAAATGCTTTACAAGTGGGTGACTTAAGTAGTGTGTAGTGTTTTTGTAGACTAATTGTATTAATTAATTGAATTAATTAGCAAACGTTTTCAAAGAGCTTTTAAGATAGAGGTTGCAATGTAAGCACTGTGTCGATGTTATTATTATTGAGTTCTGCAGACGCTTCACTCCAGAAGCTGGGCTGGCAAAAACCTTCAGCAGAAGTTGTAATGGTTCGTGACAAACCTAGAGAAAAATTCAAGTTTCTTACCTCAACTCTGATTTCTAAAGCAACCATTAACTCTGTGTTTGTATGTGAAATCTAGTGATCTGATAGAGGTGAGGCTGTCATAGCTCCGCATTCCATAGCTGTGCATGGATTCCCAGTAGGCACATACGGAGAAACACACATATAGAATACATATATAGACAAGTGGACACACAGACCAGCGTAGACAGACTAACTCAGCACTCACACAAACATAAACAGCCTCAGCAATCTCCTGTTATACCCCTGCATGGCTGACCAGGATGAAAGTCAATGAGTGTGAAATATATATAGGTATCCATGCGAATATTTGTACTATGTGTATCCCTCAAGCACCTGGCCTTAGGCAGTACCTGCCCTTTGGATCCCAGTGTCCCCAGTTTCTGGCACCTGGACAAATGAAACCCAGAGGTCCAGAGCCTCACTCCAGCTGCTGGTAAAGGCACGTTGCTCACATATGCACACATACACATGCACACACAGAGAGGTCATAACTGCTGGCCAAGGCTTTCCTGGTCCCTCTGGTAGCCAGCTCCTCCCACAGCTTCACCCTCAGAGACAAAAGCACACCTGATTCCCAGGCCATTTCACCAGCAAGCCTGGCTTGGTGTTTGCTGGAGCTCACATACTCACTCACACACTGTCACTCCCTCTAATTTCTGGTACCACAGACAGACGGGCCTCTGACCCTTGATCTCTCTGCAGTTATTGGCATTTTGGCATTTACAACCCCTCCCCCCCCACACACACACACACACATGCACACATAATAGAAAAATACTTAGAACAGAAATTTAGTAAGATAGGGCAGACTTTGCTCAGCACAATGCACAGGCATAGAAGTGTACTGATCAACAATCTGTGTAAGCCCCTTTTAACCACTTTTCCCTCTGTTTCCCCATGTTTGTTCCCAAAATCACTTACATCCACCCCTTTCCTCAGCTTTGGTTCTTCATCTAAGCATCCCATAATGAGTCTTGTGAAGTCCTAAAGTTCTTCTCCCCTGCATCCCATAATGTGTCCCATACCCCTGAGCAGTGACCTCCTCAGTCTGAAAGGTGATCCAGAGAGATGGGAGAGCACCCATTAACTCATCTTGAGGGGTGTCCCCTGGCACGTAGCTGAGCAGCAGCTGAGGCCACCCTGACAAGGGTCTTAAGAGGTGCCTCTTCCTCTGGATGTGTAATTTGGGTTCCCTAGTCAAGCCTGCAATGGACCAAAATTCCTGTGGGTTATAAAAAAACATTTTTTATTAAGAGTGTTGGAGAATGTCTTTAACTCAGAAGTTTGTGAAATTTTCAGAGGAACTTTCTGAAGGACATCCAAATTATTAATCTATATGCAATGTGCCTGAACTCAGCTGGGCATTTCTCATTCTTGGGCATCCAAGGGATTTTTCTTTCATGTTTTTTTATGCATCAGTATTAATGCATAAAGAATCCAAATTATGCACTTGGATTAGAAAACTTTTTCACTTCCAAGGATAGCAGATTGTATGGATTCCTCAGAAATATCTACCACATCCTTACACTTCAGCTCAGTGGTTGAAGTCTCAGATCACTTATTGCCAAAGCTTGCTGTCCTCTGGAAGCTTTGTAACCTATGAGAGATAAGCTGCAGAACTAGAGGCTGTTCTTATTTGGACAAATGCACCTACTGGTTACTTGGTTGTCCTACATAATAAAGAACTCAGAGTTACAGAAATGACCTTGAGGAGGACTGAAAATTAAGCACCATATAGCGACATTCTCACTCAAGGAGTGAGACATGCACAGCATGTGCTGGGACCCACCACACAAACCTGAATTGCTTGGACAATAAAAATATGTAACAATTTTATACAGTGAGAATAACAATTTTATATTTTTCCCTTAATAGGATTTTTTTCTGTTTCAGTAGAACTGCAAAAGTAATTCTCAGATAAATGGAATAGCACTTTTATGCATATATTTATATATACATACATATATATGCATATATGGATAAACAGAGAAGGGATGAAGTTTTTTATTTTTTCCAAAAGCATGAGAATAAGCTTTGATCTGTAACTGTGACTTAAAAAAAAAAAAAAAAAAAAAAAAAAAAAAAAAAAAAAAAAAAAAAAAA
>NW_020956683.1:34931-80391 GCF_003031625.1 Empidonax traillii | reverse complement strand
AAAAAAAAAAAAAAAAAAAAAAAAAAAAAAAAAAAAAAAAAAAAAAAAAAAAAAAAAAAAAAAAAAAAAAAAAAAAAAAAAAAAAAAAAAAAAAAAAAAAAAAAAAAAAAAAAAAAGATATGAAAGAGAAAGGAGAAAAAAGCCTCCTTCTTGTGTGGGAGGAAGCATTTATATATGGTAAATCAAATCAGAAAGGGCAGAAGAAGCAGAAGACTTCGGGATTCTGCTCTTCCCAGCAGGGGAATTCAAACAGGTGGTGTAGTATCTTGGAAACTAAGATTAATTTTTTTCCTCTGAGACAGTGTTTTGCATTGTTAATACATTTATTCCTATGCAGACCCAAGCTATGCCTATTTGTCCCTGGAGCAATAATTATATAGGATGCTCCTCTAATTTTAATATTCTACCTGTCCTGAAGAAGCTCAGTGGAGGCCTTTGAGGGGACTTAATATTATTCAAAAGAGTTAATCCTGCAGTGCAGCAAATGCCTACAGAAAGAATTTAAATGGAATTTCTGAAGGTCTAAGTGTCCTATAGATAACTTTGAAAATCCCCATCCTAATGACTCTAGTGCTGGACAGACAACAGTTCTGTAGCAGATGCTTTCCTGAGACAGTAGAAGGCTTGTACCAAGTGAGAAATAAATTGAGGGGTTTTGTTATCATATTAGCTGTTTTGCAAAACAATGGCATTTAAGAAAGTAAAGAACTGAATCAAATTGCAATGAAATATTTCATCCGGATTTTTGCTCTCAGCTTCTGAATATGATGCATTCAATGAGGGGAAAAGGAATTGTTGTTTGGTTTTAATTTCAGCTCAGAACTAAGCTCATGTGTCCTGCTATAAGAGGCAAAACTTTTAGTCATTTTATAGTTTAGTATCCTGTCAGGAACATAGGGGGTCCTTTTGTCTATGAAAAGACTGCTCATGAAAATATATCCTTGACCTCTGTTCCAGGAGATGCCCAGGTCCTGCAGAATATGATGGCTGTATGTGTCCACAGAAGGTAGGAGAGGGCAGATACTTCGAGAAGAAAGTTGCTTCCATTGACAAGTATGGGTAACGAAATAGAAATGAAGTGTAACCAGAACGGAATTAAAGAAGGATTTTTTCAGCCAGACCCTAGGGATAGGATTAGTCTGGACAAATGTTAACGTTTGCAGTGTAGACATCTATAGCTGAGCTGTGTGTTGTAATTAATCTCCACTGTCACTTGTGTCCAGAGACTGTGAGGAGACTGTAGGGGAACTGTCTTCAGCGCAGCCATCTGTATTGCAGATGCTGAGCATTACATGAGTTGAATACTGCCGTAATTTAAGTCTCTCTTTGTAAAACTCTGATGCCAGGGCAGAGATATGACATACAGAATCTTAGAATAACAAAGGGCAAAATAAAGAACACCATGGTAAGTGAGGCCATCTGGGGAGGTGTAAGAGTGTCATGGACTGAAATTGATTAAAGATAAGCTTTTTAATGAACAGAAGAGAGACCTGCTTGTGTTCCTTGTTTAGCTTCAGGACTTTGCTGAGGTGTGTTCATTTTTGCTTCTTTTGCTCCTTAAGAGCAGAGCTTTATTAAACTCTCTGACAGCCAGGCATGGAAACTGACTAAACAGGCCTCAGAAATAATTTTGATCTAGATTCAGCTAGTTTTGGAAAACTCTTATGCTCTTGTACTCTGCTCACAGTCACGTTTTTCTCAGTCTGGGAGGTGACAAAGAGTCAGAATTAAAAATCAAAAGCCATAAACCTGAAAATACTGTGGGCTTTCTATCAGTTGTTCTAAAATGCAGTCAGTATCATCAACAAACTGACTTTCCAGGTTGTTTCATTATGTGTCTATTTTGGAAGGGAAAGAAGAGGATGAGGTGGTGGGGCTAAAAAGGGTTCTGTAGAAAGCATTTTCAGATGCTTGATTTCATGATGCATTTTGAAAATGGAGCATGTGGCAAAACAAATCTCTTAAGCTTAAAAAGACTGTTTTGTAAAGCAGTGTTTTGGGCTTTGGAACAATTATTTTATCTGTACACATCTCAAAAATCCACATTTTTTCTTTCAGTGCTTTTAAATCTTTATGTCATGTCCTTTGCAGTGCATTCTAAATATTTAACCACTTAATTTGAGTAGGAAATGTTTTCTTGGTAGCAAGACATCTGCTTTTCATCATCTTGCAAGCAGCTGATGCTAAAACATGAGGGGAAACATTTCTTCAGAAGGACTTGCTTGTTCTTATGAAAATACACCCTTTGATTCATGCAATGGCCACTTGGTTATACAGATTCTG
Organism: Empidonax traillii; assembly: GCF_003031625.1. NCBI lineage: Eukaryota > Metazoa > Chordata > Aves > Passeriformes > Tyrannidae > Empidonax > Empidonax traillii. The sequence continues at coordinate 78,108 of NW_020956683.1, read as the reverse complement.
TAGTTATGTTAACCCAAAATTGTTTGAGGTTCAATTCAGTGCCGTATCATTCTGTACACAAACTGCAAAACATAAGACTGAAATTTACAGTGAAGTACAAGGGCAAAATGAGTAACACAAAAGGAAAAGAGAATTTGAAAGGATGTTTTTCAGAAGCCAAAGAGAATCACTGAATATTCCTGACAGCCTTTATAGGCTTCTCCACATCAACATGACAAATCCCAATTATAACTTCCTTCCTGAGCAAGAGCTTGTAACTATGCAGTCTAATTTTTTTTTCCTACAATCAAAAAAAGAGCTTCAGAGAGTATGGAAACCTGTACAGTCTTAGAAACACACATATTCAGATATGTGGTGCAGCTAAAGCTTAAGTCATCTGGCTATAGGGATTGATGGAATCAATAAAGACCCTGATATAAAAGAAAAAAAAATATGAAGAAATTCTTCAGAGGTAGGGATAAGACTGATACAGAACCATGAATAAATTTTACTAGAATACTAGAAATGTGTAAGTCTACTTAACGTTGTATTTATATGAGATGCTGACTTCCACCATGAAATCGCTACAGAGGAAATTTGCATTACATGGCATTAAAATGAAGTCAGCTCTATGTGGAGGACTGCATCAGTGCAGTGCAAATGATGAAAGGCATTGGTTCAGTGCTGAAGCTGAATGAATAACATCAAATCACGAGGCTTTAAAAACCTTGATGGTAATGTTTTCAAAGGAGATGTTTACTGTTGTAACTATTTTTCAGAAAACACATTTTATAAGAAAGACATCTCAAAGCAACCTGCTAAAACTCATTTTTGGTAAAGCTCAAAATCAAAGAAAGAAGTTCCCAAATAACAGTGACAGTAATGCCACATATTTTTAAAACACAGTGTGTTTGTTTACATCAATGAGTTTTGCAGGAGGAACATGGTTCTTTATTGATAATGTCCATACAGCTGAGGCAATTGTATTTAATTATGAGAAATCACCAGCCCTTTTCCAGTAAAATCCTAAAGAGAGATGGATTTGTTCTATGTACACTAGAAATAGCTTTTCAGACAGAAACTCGTTCTGTGTTTGTTAATATCTTTTTTACTTGCTTTAGAAAGAAGAAGCAACGTATGCTCATTGCACACCCTGCATATATAATGTCCATCTGTATCTGATCACATAGGAGTGGTTTCTGCCTGGATTTAGAACTGGAGATTCTCCTCATGGGAAGAGTTTTTGTCATGCCATGGAAGAAGGAGGTGCTGGTCTGATGGTATGGCTTTTCTTGTTTAAAGAAAGGGTTTCTTGTATAAAAAAATGGTCCCCTATAGAGGCTGTCACTGAAGGTTGGCTTCTAGCAAAGTGCTTGGCATTGCCCTATGCCCACTGTGAATTGGCAGGTTTGCCCCCAGTGGTGTCCATCATTCTTTGGGACGTGTCACAGGTAGTAGGGAAGGAAAGTTCTCACCAGAACAGGAAAGTGAGGGAAGGGATAGCATATGTAAAATGCAGAATTAGAAAATCAGGCTTCCTTTCTTAGCTCTTCCATTACTTGTGGTAAATAAGCATGAATGAATTTTTCAGTTTTCATGTGTGAACACAGGATCAATAACACCCTACCATAAGGAAGGCGCACTGTAAGGCTTCATCCTTTTTTTTTTTTTCTAGGGGTTCATATTATGCTGCTGAGAAAGCAGTCTGAATTCTCAGGAGTTTCAGAGGGAAATGTTCACTGTGTGCACAGACACAGGGTGGATCTGTTGATGCTCTTAAGTGGGACCAGTGTGGAAGACTACTGTTTTTACCTACATAGACAATGCAGGCAACGTGGCAATGCTCTAAGGAAATTAGAGTTCCCCAGTCTTACAGGATCCCAGTATCCAGGCACAGATGCAGCAGCTTCACAAGGAAAGGCAAAGTACAATCTAGACAGTATCAAATCAGCATCAGTAGCTGCATCAGTGACCTTACCATCAAAGCTTGGGCATGATTGCTCTGGTGCATAATTCCTCAGTAGATGGGGATGATCAAGGAAGCTGACAAAAAGCATTTTCTGAAAGACAGTGTGGTTGATTTTCTGGAGGCCAAGCAATTTGTGTCAACACAGCTGCTGTGGGTTTTTTTCCTATCACTCCATCCACTTCATATGGATCCAGATGGAAAAGGGCTACAATTGCTGTGTTTAGAAAGCATCGCTGCTTTGGAAGGTTGAGCTCACAGACAGTATTTTCATAGAGAAATTACAAAAATCCAGGAATGGTCAGTACAGGTCCCTAACTAACTTTTTTATTCTTTATTTCATAGTTTTTATAGTCGGTGTAGAATATTCTCATCACTAGGTAAGGATTTTGAAGCTGTAGCTGGAGCAAGATCTGATTGTGACCAGAGTCAGGCCGAGTAGTCTGAGCTAATGCCCAGAAGAACTTCTGTTTGATAAGAGAAGGTGATAGTCCTGTAGGTGCAAGGGAACTGATAGAGTGGAACAACATGAGGTATTCTGAAGTGTCTTCTTCACTGTGAATCTACTTTGTTCTCATACAGTCCTGTCTTTCTCTTTATTTGAAAGTCAGAAATTAATTTCACACTTTAATGCTCACTTAGTTCTGTGCTATAGTGTCTCTCTGTGCAAGGTGGAATTAATCAAATAAGAAAAAGGCACTTTTTAACTCCCCCTTAGATGGGCCTATTTGTTACCTCCACCCAACTGTGGTCTTAGTGCATGGAGATAACACTCCAATAGTGCATTGATATGAGCTGAGGGCAGTGCATACATATCATGCCTACAAATTAAGTCTGTAATCTAGAAATCAGTATTATTTAAATAATGAGAGAATTCATTTGATCTTGGTCTCATCTACTATACCACTTTTCAGCATAATTTATGGCTTTTCCTTTGGGCTTTAGTGGGATGTATAGGGATACTGAAAATTATAGGACCACATGTTTAATTGTTTGAGTTTTTTTCCCTTGAGGACAAGAATTCTTCTTGGTGATTTGCATATGAAATGCCACTGGTCAAAAGATCTTTCCCGAATGAAGTGGAGGATAAACAACAAAACAGAGCTTGCAAATGCTGGGCTTTGAAACAAACAGTGAAAAATTCCTGTTACTCTTAGGACTAGAAGCCCTTACAGCAGCCCAAAACATGGCATCGAACCACACTAAAACTCTTTACAGGGAAAGAATGCAGCTGCTGTCTAGCAGCAGAAAGAGAAAATAGGCATATTACATCTGGCATTTTCAAAACTGGCGAGGACAAGGATGCTTAGTGATGAATCTAGAAACTACAATGCGCAAGCACAACTGTGCTGGGCCAGACCTGCATTTTTAAAAGTCCCTATCCCCTCTCCAGCAGCGCTGCATATCAGAATAGCGCCGGTATAGCTCACTTCCTGGAATACACCCATCCGAGCGCCAATAAACTTTAAGGCTTTCTGAGATGAAAGTTGTATCTAGACTGTGATGGTTAACAGGTCCCAGATGACCCAGTTGAATAAGTGTGTTTCACTGCTTTTGAATAAACCTTTCTTTGATCCCTAGATCATCTTGCAACATGATGTAGTACAGATTTATTTGGAAGTATGTGGTAAGTTCATTCTTTTGTTTGTAGTAAACCCCATGTTTGGGTGTTTTATTGGGTGGACCTGTTTCTTTTGCTACATAAATTATTAAACAATTATTCCTTAATTCTTCACTTTATTGTTATGGACTTATTAGTGAAGGCATTTGCAGTTATCTGCATTTGTAAGTCTCAGACATGACGAGGCTAAATTCTATACTGACTGACTCTTGTGCGTCTCACTGGATTGCAGTGGATGTGTGCATTACACAAGCACACAGAGACTGGACTTAGGCGTGGAAGTACCTCACATTAGGCATTCAGAGTAAATTAGCATGACTCATATCCTTGGGAACCAACAACATAGCTACGCTTTTGAATGCCAAATCTTTCTGCTTCCCTGAGGTTGTTCTGAGCTGGAAGGAGGGAGTTGCTGAGGTAGTAATTGAAAATCACCATACAGAAGTGTTGAAAAGCTGAACATGTCCCATCATCCCAAGGCCAGAATTAGAACTGGGACACAGACATCAATTGACATGGATGAAAATGGAAATCACATTGGTTAAACCAAACAATGGTTTAACGCTCACAAGTTATAGGCAGTTCCATCTATTTTCCCTTCCCACTTGCCAATACAGACTCCTAACAGATTTGCTCTGACTTATCCTCTATTTAAACCTCCCATCTTGTGGTTTAAAGCCACAAAATACTCCCCCAAAACTCTTCAAACCTGGAAATTTACAGACTCAAAAAGAAACCTGCAGTTCTCCATTTAGCTTTGCAAAAATTAACAGGAAAAAATGTTACTTCCATACATCCAAAGGAGGATCTCACTCTTTTGATCCAGGCAAAAAGTCAGTGACCGGTAGGAATTTGCAATAAAAATGGACAGTTTTTCCTCCTCCTACTAAGCAGAAAAAAAACATTCTCAACAAGTCCTGTAGGACAGGCTTTCCAGTAGTCACTCTGTGTCCTGTCAATGCTCTTATTTCTAGATGCACTCTGTGTTATCTTCTAGTTTCTAGGGAAGACAAAACCTACTGACTCCTAAATTGCTCCTTCCACTCTTGTGCAATGAGAACCACCCTCAAGACCCTGTTTTTGCTGACAGCCCATTATATACTTGGCAGCCCTTTTATCTGCTCTGCAGATCATATGGATCTATAAACTATATGGAAGTATAAGAATAAGCAGGATAAATTCTGCGTAGTTTCGCATGCTTGCAGCGAACACCAGTGTATGAACAATCATTTCCACAGCAGCAGCACATTTCCCAGGGGAAACCTGCAAAGTGTGAAAGACTTCCCACTCATCCTGTTATCGATGCCCTTGTATTGATTCCTTCATCAGTGCTGCAGCTCTGAGCTACTTCACTTGCAGCACAGAGTTGAATCATACTCTTCGGCTATATTTCTCTGACAAAGGAACCTGTTTCAGACTGACAGATTTGAACACTTATGGAAGCGAAAGAAAGGGAAAAGAAGGAGCTCTGTTCTTTGTTTGTCTGGTGTTTATCTCTGTAAAGTAAAACTATGATCGTGGCACTCCCTGTATACTGACTTAGGTCTCGATTTTTTAATGGCATTATTGTGATCTCAGAGCACCCTAGAAAGAGAACAAAAGATATGTGATTAAGAATGTCTCTTCAGGAGCCATAACATATGTTAAAGTTTGCAACCACTCGCCTGTGAGTTGTGAAAGCAGGTTGTATCTTTGACTGAGGGATTATGGTCTTTTAAAATAGTCAATTCTACGAGCATACATATAACAGCAAGAATGGAGGAGAGCTAACTCTGATGTTGCAGTGGTTCCCTTATGCTTTAAAACATCAGACTGAATTCTATATGGATGCCCTGCTACTTGTGCTATTGTTTTTATGGCGTCTCAAGCCTTTTAAGACTCAGTACTCATGCATCATAGAGGATTAATTCTTCATTAATTTGGTGAGCTGTAGATGCAAATGCCCATTTCTTCCAGTTGAAAAATATTAAACTGTCCATTTTCCAAGCCCTATTTTATTAAGAGAGGTCAACACAGAAAGTGAGCTTGGGTAAATTTTCAGTAGATCACTTTCCTTCTTAGTGCTACTGTTCCCTAGCCAAACCTAGTTTTCCATTTCTGAGTATGTCACTTGTCCTGCTCATGGAGTTTTGAGCCCTATTCTCAGCTTATGTGCCTCTGTACAGCCCCTTTAGCTCAGACCCATCAATTAAGCAGATCCCTGTTGAGGCTGCAGAAACTTCCTAATGTGATCTTCAGCCCTCAGCAGCAACTCCTGTGCCAGGTGAAAGGAGGGTCAGGTAAACCTTTCATTTGTTGTAATAACAAACCATGTGTGTGGAAGTCCTGCAGAGATGCCAGTACTTCGAGTGATTCGTGGAGCAGCACTAATTGTACTGGCTACTCATTGATAAATTGTACACTTGGTGAGAGATTAGCCCATAAATCACTGGGGGGAGGTCATTTATTTGATGTAATCAGTTAGACCTGTCCATTTTGGCAGTATACCACTTCTTTTCTTTTCTTTTCTTTTCTTTTCTTTTCTTTTCTTTTCTTTTCTTTTCTTTTCTTTTCTTTTCTTTTCTTTTCTTTTCTTTTCTTTTCTTTTCCTTTTCTTTTTCTTTTTCTTTTTCTTTTTCTTTTCTTCCTGGTCCCTTTTTTAATCTTACCAAAGGGAACAACCACATTGTATATCTTCTCTCATTCCCTTCTCCTTTTTGTCTTTTGTCCAGCTCCCAGAACTTTCCACTTCACAGCTTCTCAAGTTCTATCTTCCAGTGAGTGAATCCGTCAGTTGCGTCTTTCATCCATGGCCTTCAAAGCCATTTACAAATACACAGAAGTTCAGGCTCTAAACCCTTCTGCCTGCCTCATTTTGTAGGTGGAGAAGCTAGGATATACATGGCTAAGGAAACAATTTGCCCAAGCTCAGGACGCTGGCAGTATTTTATACCACAGTCAGTGATGTGCTGGTAATTTTTACAGACTGGACTACTCTACAGATGTTCTGGATGCTGATTATCACAGATCTGTAGCAGAATAAATGTTGCAGTTCTTTATGGGTCACCCTGTAGTTATTTGCCTACTCACTGTATTTATTTATATAGTGCCTAGAGGCTGGACAGGAAAAGCTATTTCATATGTGAGATTACACAGTAGCACACAAAGGTAAACACAGTTCACTAGATGCAGTTTGAGAGCCAACTCTGAGCCAGGACGTGCTCTTCCTGGGCTCATTTTACAGGCTGGAAGCAGAGACTGAGTGTACCCACAGCCTCTTGGCTGATTTCCTTAGTGGCCTCATTGCCTGTGTTTGAGGCTATCATGATCGTGTTTGCTTTGCTCTTTTCCTTCAGATACTATAGGACTACATCCTGGGCAGTGAAGCCACTGCCTTGCTAGCTCTACTGTCACCCTCATAAAGAAACGTGGGAGAATTTATTGTGAGTCACTTCCAACCAGTCACAGAATGGATGACACAGGAGCAACCTTCCTTAGACCAAAGAAGACAAAGTAATAGAGAATTTCTATTATGTAAAAAGCTTGTTGTAAGTTGAGACAAGTTGTGGATTATATGACTTCTGACAAGCTATTTTCAAAACGTTTTGTATTTTTCCAGTCTTCACTTGCAAACTTTACAGAACATCACTTAAACCTTGCAAAATTCTGAGAAAAGGCTCAGAAGTCACACATCATTATCACAGGAGATCAGCAGAGATCCTAAGGAGTTGAGATCCCTAGAGGTGTGGTTACAGGAATTCACTGAGCCACTGATAAATGATTTCTTCTGTGTCAAAACAAGTCTGTCCACCTGATGACCTTGGATTTTCTGTACATCTTGTAACCACAATGACCTGCTTGAAAACTGGCAAAACTTGAATAACCATGCAGATGCATTTTCCTGTCTGTGATTGTTTCATATGCTGGTTTAAGAGTAAACTCGCATAAGAAATGATCCCAACTCCAGAGAGATTACAAATCAGATTTGCAATTTATTGAAAAGATTGCACAAAATATAATGATACAGATAAAAAACCAAACTGGTTATAACCCACAAAAACAGATATATAACTCCACTCTCTGGGGCAAGAATGGTGTTTGTTAACCCCTGTGCTGAGTACCACTGGGACCCCTGGGTGCAAAGTAAAAGGAAAAGAAAAATCTGTTGGTCTGGATGATGGTCGCAGTTCTGTCGAAGTAATGATTGCAGTCTTGTCAAGAGTGGCAGTCGTGCTCCTGTTGAAGTTCTGGTCCTCCTCTGCAACCAACGAGTGGTACCAAAACTCCCCAAACCCCAAGATTATATATGCTTAGGTTCAGGTGGGAATGCCCAGTACCTCTCCCAGGGCAGGGAGTTTCACAATGGGTGATTTAACTCTGTGAGTCATGGGATATTTTTGAAAATCTTTGATGCTCTAGGTTGTTGCAGCTACCTATTTTGCCAATCCATTGTGGCCCATTAGCAGAGATGACCCCTCAGGCTGGGTGTGAAGGTACTAATGACTTCCTGGAGGGGAGTTATCACAGCTGAGTCATTGGTGTGAAGACAAAGAAACACTCCCCTGCCTCACAGCATTCTTTAACACCCAGCTGGTAGCCTGAGATGTCAGGTGTGCCCTGGGCAGCTGCTACAAATGATCCATTTATTAACAGTCCACCAGAAATGCCATAGAGGATGTAGAATACACAGTTTTGGTTATACCCACATAGTGATAAAGTGGTCCCGGCTGCTGTAACTAGAACATTTCAGGTGTGAAAATGAGCAAAATCATAGTAAGAGTGGGTTTTTTGAGATTACGAAGGCTAAGGAAAGATTTTGTTTTGTTAGTTGTTTTTAAATTAAAGCTTCAATCCTCTGAATAACATAGGACCCCCAAATTCAACAGCTGCATGGCCTCCCACTAACATTCTGCCCAATGAAATTCATGTTTGCCAAGCATCTCAACTTTTCTAAGGGAAAATTATAAGTATTGCCTCCCAACATAGATTGCATGCATAATAATTTTTCATGTAAAATCTTGCTGTGGAAAAATGGCACTTGTTGATGTAATAATACTTTTGCACATAAAAATGTGTGTGTAGCTAAATATGCACAAAACTTTCTGTTAATTAGCTACTTAGGCTGGTTTCAGTACTAGTTTACTACTGGTAACCCCTTATGTTATTCTGATATTGCACATGAGGACAGCACAACTATTAGTCTATCTATGTTTCTACATAAACACTTATAAATAAGAAATAGAATTTCAATTCTGTTATTAAAAATACCAAGGAAAATAAGCTAGTAATTATATTAATTAAAGCTAGTGAGTCACTTCATTAGCATGGCAAAAAGACTTATTATGAGATAAAAATCACTCAAACAAATAGAAGATTTATACTTCTAGAGAAACCATTAATACTTCATTACAAAATGAATAGCAAGGGACCAAAATGAAGGTTGAAATATAAACTGAAAGATAGCTAGAAGGAAGATGAATTAAAAACACTATGAACAACCTCAGAGCTGTATCCTCCTTTCTGAAGCACTTTTATGCCACCTTCCCTGCAACACTGAGGGGTCAGAAACAGCTCCAAAGAAAAATGAAGAGCCCTGGCTATTGCGAAAGGGCTTTTGAAAGTTGTTATGAAATATTGTTTAAAAAAGCAAACAAACAAAAAACCCACCAAAAACCCAAGAAAAGAAGCCAGCTATTGTACAACCTAATAATGGACAAAGGGAAAAGACACCATATAACCTACTTGTCTTGATTACATCAGATCCTGGACAGGTAAATGCTGGCTGTACTGGCAGCCAGAGCCTAAATATCAGGACAGCATTGCTTTTCCTTGAATTTTTCCCCATCAGTCTTGATTTGGAACTTCCCCAGTTTATAGCTGGAGTCCAGGAGCTATCTTGAACTATGGTCTCTGAAACTTATTACTCTATTATATTTGTAAAGGGCACTAGTAGGAGCACATCACTAACTTTGTTTCTAGGGAACCTTTCAGCTTTGTTTTGCAATGGCCAACTACTTCCAATATACAAGAGTAATCAAAAGCTGCTACTGCTGATAGTAGTGGGTACTGAGAGCAAGTTGCATAAATGTACTTTTCTATTACCTGGTCTGATGATAAAAGCCGTGGACAGGAGGTAGAGAAGATCGCATTCACTCTCGGGGACCTTATGTGAATGTAGTTCATGGCATCAGTATCTCCCCTCAACAAATATTCTTATTGCATAGACACAACTTAGTTCCCTCATTGACTGAGGGCGTGGAAAGCTCTACAGGGTATAATCTTCTCATGATTAATAAATCTGAAAAAGTCATCCAGAGCAGCAAGCAGATCCTAATACAACCACATTCAATCCACAGCTAGCTCCTCAGAGAACAGTCAAGAAAGCTTATATTCCACTCAGTGTTTCTAAGATACTATCAGGAGAATTTGACCCTAATCTAAGTTTTCAAAAAGTCAAGAAGTTCAAAATGAAGGAGAATTCCCTGTTGCAGCAGGAATACAATTCATCTCGTAATGCAGTCTTGTAACATATACCCTCTTCACCATTTAGCACAGAAAGAAAATATATTGATTAGGCAAATACACTGCAAACAGAAGATCCTGTTCATGATAGCTTTTTTATTTTTAGAAATGCACAAAGACATCATTTTCTACCCAGATATGCACTGGGAATTCTGTTCACTATTGACATGCCTTTAATAGCTGGTGATGAGCAGAACTACCTTGTAAATTGCCTTCCAATCTTATTGAAATAGCCTGATACAAACTGCACCCTAATTGCTAAATTAGGGCTGTGTTCTTCGCTAAGCTAATTTCATTGCTAAATGGGCACGTGGTGTGGCAGTTAAGGGCTTTTTATCAGGTTATTACAATGAGGGATTATATAGTTTCAATGTAATTGAATTTTAACGAGAACAACTCTTAAGCAAATACACCTCCATAAATGATGCAGCACTGATGCTATGCTGAGAGACTGAAGATGACAATTCAGTGGAGCTAGCAGGACTTAGGGTCCTCTTTAGCACTTTAATTAAAAATGGTGAGTATTCCTTTTATTTAATTTTCTTTTCAAACCTTATTCATAGCCAGTCTCTGTTCCTGGCCCGCCCACAGAGTCCAACAGAGATGAAGAAGGTTCCTGCTTTCATTTCCAGTTATCTCAGAACTGCTGAATGGGACTCTCTGCTCTGATAGTCCAACTTGATTGTCATTTGTTCTTTCTGAGATGGACTTAGTAACAAATGCACCAATTAAGCTATTCACATTCAGCAATCTTACTGACCAAAGCAGATAAAGACAGACAGAATGCATTGCTTCAGTCTTGTCCATGTGTGATGAGAGTTGGCTGAATTCAGTGCAGGTTAAATTCTAGTGGTGTGTTTCTGATGCTAAAGCTTTCCTGGAGGAGCACTGTAAGACCCCAGAACCCGAGCAACAAGCTCAACTGGGAAAATTACTTTTAAAAAATATACAAGGCTCCAAAAATCCACCCACTGAATGCTGACCATTATTTCAGCTCTAGGAGATTTTGACCTGAGCTTCTCACCACACACAAGTTGGTTCTGACCCAATAGTATAATCCAGTGCCTCAGAAGCACTAGGTGCTATTTTCATCCATGGCAGTACAAGAGGTCTGACTTTTCCCAAAGACACAGTTTCTTACTGAGGACTGAGGCAGTGAGAAATTACTGAGACAACAGAATAGAAAAATATCAGCCTCAAATTATGCTCTCATTAGGAATTAACCTCTCTCAGCTCTGGTGATTGTTCAGGAGGGGGAGGAAGATACATGTGATATTACACAACATCTGCGTTGGGATGTCAAAAAGACAGACCAATCCAGACACCTACACTTCATTGACAGAAAAGGAAACCCTAGAAAGCTGGGTTTACAATAGAATTATTTAGCTACTCTGTCTTTGTAATAGATAGGATCAGTGTCAGGCAAGACTAATTTCTGACAAGAAGAAACATTCCTGAAATACTGTAGAACATAATTTGGTAATGCAAATGGACAGACAGATTGGGAAGCTCAAAATCCTTCCAGTGTAAAGTAACTAGTATATTAGGTGAGATGTCAGTGTTGGTCAACAGGGATTGCAGCTATTTTCACTTATGAATATGGAACTACATCAAGAAATCCTGCAAAAAAAGGAAATTTCTTGATAAGCTCCAGTTGTTATGTTTTAATTGCTGGTAAATGCCCTCTCCGATAATGGCATCTGCTGTGTACCTGAGCAATCACAGTACACTGGAATGAGCTAATGACTGCAGAGCAGAAGGCTGGCCTGAAGCCACTGCACGTGTACACGTTAATGAGGTCTTGTTGGGAAAGAAGGGCATTGAGCAATAGACTTCTGAAACTGTTGAAGCTTTTGGAATGGAGAGGGGATCAGCGTGGGCCCATTTTACCCAAAGGAAGATGCACCCACATTGAGGATGTTTGCTTGGCAGCTTCTTGCCTCTCATGCATACAGACATAAAACTGGCTCCAGTGTCTTGATATTCTCAAATGCAGAAATATGTCTGATAACAGTTACCATAATGAGCATATTAGACACTGCTCATTACATCCTTGAAAAGCAACCCAGGCCCGGTTCTGTCTGAACCACAATGAATTCAGCATCAAAGTGCTGATAAGGAAGAAAATGTGCTGATGGCAGCTGCTTTTATTGTTACATTTTCTGTTACTACACTACATGCTTATTGAGAATAAAGGATTAACCCTGTCCTGGCCCATCCTTAACTCTATGGCTCTGGAGGCTCCTCAAAGGACCACTGTGGAGCACAATGATAAGAGAGATCCTGAAGAGGAAATAAGAATATACTCAGAACTGATATAGTGATCTGACTAACTCAGGATTATTTCAAACATTAAGACATTTTGAGGCATTTCAAACACTGACTCATTAAACTAAGGGTGATCCCAAACCATATAGCAGCACCTCTTTGGGGTGAGGACACCGGGAAGCCTGAATACTTTCTGTGCTACTGGTATGTTGTGCACCCTGGAGAAAGTCGTTTCACCTCCCATTGTCCCTCTTTTCTTCCTACTTTACTGTTGAGGCACGTGCTGAGGTTCAAGCTATCTGCTTATGTGACCAAGGTGCAAATGGTGCTGTGTTCAGGGTTACAGAGGAATGAGGGCCTTCTGTTCTCCTAGTGTATTATTTCACAAACCACTTGCTACAAAGTAAAAGTATTTCTAAATCTGCCCAATCAATCTGTCATTTTACATTCAGATTGTGAAACCTCTGTAGGTCCTCAGGAGCCTTCTTAGGTTCCATCTCCACTTCTCCCTTTGCTTCTTATGGTCCTTCATGGTCTATCACCATCCTTGGGTCCTTCTTCCAGCTGTATTAACCTCATCTGCTTCAATATTTGATATAGTGAGTACTGTATGTGCTAGTGAAGCACTTTCTAGCTTTCTTGGAGGATCAGTAATTTTCATTCTTAAATTTCTCGATGTAATAAGATGTGTGGTGGCAAGGTAAATGTGGTATATCTGATCTGCCTTGAACCTGTTTCTGTTTAGGTTCCCAGTGCCTGACTCCTTAAAAATTAACACTGAGCACATGCATAAGCAAGAGGCAAAACCCAACTCAGCAAATGGTGCTGAGCATTTCTCTGGAGCAGAGCTTCCAATCTAGACAATGTTTGCAGGAAGCATCATCATTGCTGTCTGGGAGCTTTTTGGTGGAGTAAATTGCAAGTACCTTTTCCAGTGTCTTGAAGGTATAATCTCTAACAAACCTATTATATGGCAGGATTTGAACCTGAGATCTGTACTCTAAGTCACTACTGCCAAGCCTTGTTTTAGCATAATATCCTTTCTTTTTGTCAGCTGTACAGTGTAAAGTTTCTACTAATGCGGGGACTAAAAGAGAACACCACAGTGACATTTACTCTGATTTTTCACAGACAATTTCATCAGAGAAACAAATGAATATACAAGGAGAGTTCTGAATATACAAATAACTTCTTAACCCTGAGGGTGCTCTTTCCAAGAGGAGGAATTAAACACATTGATTCAAGGCTCTGTGCTAACTTTATACTTCACTTAGTTTGTTGGTATGACAAACTGATACTAAAACCAGAGATACAACAAATAGTTAACAATAGCAACACAGTAAAGTCCTGCAGAGCCATTAAGCCTATAAATTAATTTCGCAGAGCATACATACCTCTTACCTTCTTTCCTGTTCTACACAAGTGCTACTGAATCAAATATGTCTGTATTATGTTTCCGCAGAAATGAACTTCCTTCTATTTAGATAGTGCATTGGGTTTGTGTGGACAGGGAGGCTACGGGGGTAGCTTTTGTGAGAAGCTGCTAGTAGCTTCCCCAGTGTTGAGCAGAGCCAATGCCAGCTGGCTCCAGTATGGACCCACCAAGTCTGAGTCAATCAGGAACAATAGTAACATTTCTGTGATAACATATTTAAGAAGGAAAAAAAGTTGTTGGCAGATGAAAATTGCAGACAGAGAAGAGTGGAGTGAGAACATGTGAACAACTATGCAGACACCAAGGTCGGTGGAGAAGGAGAGGGAGGAGGTGCTCCAGGCGCTGGAGCTGAGGTTCCCTTGCAGCCCATGGTGCAGAGCATGATGAAGCAGGATGTCCCCATTCAGTTCATCGAGGACCATGGTGGTGCAGAGATCCACCTGCAGCCCATGGAGGAGCCCAACTGGAGCAGGTGGGTGCCCAAATGAAGCTGTGACCCCATGGGAGGCCCATGTTAGAGCAGAGTCCTACAGGGACCTGCTGACCTGTAGAGAGAGGAGCTCACACTAGAGCAGCTTTCCTGGTAGGACTTGTGGCTCTGTGTGGAACCCACACTGGAGCAGCCTGTACCTGAAGGACTGCAGTTCCCTCAAAAGTGACCCATGCTGCAGCAGTTTGTGAAGAAACTGTTGCCTGTGGGATGGACTCATGCTGGAGAAGTTTGTGCAGGACTGTCTCCTGTGGGAGGGATCCCATGCTGAAGCAGGGGAAGAACTCCTCTGTCAGAGCAGCAGCAGCAGCAACCACCTGTGGTGAACTAATCATAACCCTCATTCCCTGTCTCCCTGCACCACTGGAAGGAGGGAGAGGTGGGGAGAAGGTATTTTACTTCTCATTATCTGATGATAATCTCATGCTCTGATTCTGTTAATAATGAATTTAATTATCTCCACTTTGAGCCTGTTTTGACCGTGACGGTAATTGGTGAGCAATCTCTCCCTGTCTTTATCTCAAGTCATGAACCCTTCATTATATTTTCTCTCCTCTGTCCAGTTGCAGAGGGGAGTGAGACAGTGTTTTTAGTGTGTACCTGGCATCCAGCCGGGGTCAACCCACTGCAGACAGTTTGGTTACACACACATTTACTCTGGGTGTAATTCTGGATTCTCTCTCCAGCTCAGTTAAGAGTTAGAGCTGATCAGTTAAACTGCTGTGCTCATAAGAGGGAGCAGGGGGAGCAGCTGACCCACACAGTGCTGTACAACCTTATTTTCCTCAGTGAGCTCAATCTGTGGGGCTCTACTCCACTCTCATATGCAGACAGGACTGCTAATCAATAGCAGCGTCTTTGCAGCACATAACAGCATATGGTGTTCTTTGTCCTTTCCTTGCCTATGTAAATAAGAATAGACAGATCCACAAGTTAATAGATAATTCATTTAGTGCCAGTTTTTAATCTGTTGTATGTGTTTGAGGACAAATAATTACTACTGAAGAAATAAAGATGGTAAAAACCTTTACTCACTATGTTACCCACTTGGTAGGTCTCACCCTACAGGTGTTTGACATCTTGCAGCTGGAGTAGTATAGGGTCAATACCACCCATCATTACTTCCCATCTGTGTGGGCTACATTCAGTTGGTGTGTTTTTCTTTTTTTTTTTTTTTTTAATTTTTACTTTGACTTGTACTTATTAGAAGATAAACCTAAAACTTCAGTGCTGTCTCCAGCACTGATTTTTAAAGTCCCCTTTGCACAGGGCTACATAATTACTTCTATGAAACACACCAAGAGAATGTGGAAGACTGATTTCAGACTAACTGAAAGAAAAAGGAACATGAAAGCAAGTCAAACATGAAGTTTTAGCCTGAAAAGATGCTTTATTTCAAGCATTTCTAAAAGACTTGGGTTCAGGTCAGTACGAAGGTTCAGCTTAAGGTGGGATCTGAAAACTTTTGGTCAGTTCTGAGTATTTCATTAAGATAACTTCAGTAGGTCTCTAGTATGTCTAATATTAATCTGTCTGCATTTTAGCTAGCTAGATATGTAGATATTTGGGGAATGAGACTAATAGTTGTGAAGATCACTGGAGGTGGTCCATTTCACTTAAATACATCAGTTTTGGTACACTGAAGGTCACTGTCTTGATGAAAAAAAATTGGGCCCTCTGCTAGAGGGTGTCTTCAAGCACCTGAAATATAGCCTGAAGTTGTTTCTCTGCAAGGTGGCTGGATACTTCCTCCTTTTGGCACAAAAAGTGAGCCTCAAATGTATTAAAAATCATTCCTATGAAAAAACTCAGACAGCCTGTTGATGGTCTTTGAGACATCACTTTCCTGATCAGGCTTGCTTTATATAAGTACTATTTATCTGGGAATTGAGAGCAAATATGTTCACTGTGGCCAGTAGGAGTGAAATTGCCCAAAGTTGGGTTTCTTTTAATGTAATGATGGATGTCTACAGAACTTGGAGTTAAAGTGGGGTGGGTTTACTTTTGGAGATGGCTTTACTTTTGAATGTGTTTTACTTAGTTATCTAAAGTTGGATAGGGTGAATAGTGTTTCTAGCGCTTGAATAATTTGAAAAATAGGTGCTGTATAAATGGCTAAGCTGGATGCTCACACTTTAGGCCTTATAATTTGAGAGGAAAAGCACAGACTATGACTTTCTTGAGAGCTTTGCCTGTATATAAGTAAAAATTTGATGATTTCGACCAGTCTTCTTTATCATAAAGCATTAGCAAAGCCTTGTGTGCTACTGCTTATAGGAAGAAAGAAAAGCTGTTTCAAACAAGAGTCTAAATGACCTCTCAATAAAAAAAAAACCAAAACAGCCCCCTTCTTATTTCTCTTCTCACTTCGTTTTAACATTTTTCACCTGAATCTATGCCCTGCCAAGATAGAAAAAAAATCTTCCCAGTAAAGGGAAGAAATAGCATGGTGTCTTTCCAGTATTTGGTTCAAGCACCCCAGCTGAGCAGCATTAGTCACAAGCCATTAGAATAGACAGCCTGAACTGCTCTCTGGCTGCAACTGAGCAGGAGCTGAGCACTTGAGGTGGAATCATGCAGCGCAAAGCACAGAAATTCTGGCAAAAGCAAGAAGTCCCCAATAAATAATGTTTGCATATATAGTAACCTTAGCTGACTGCCAGGAGGAATAAAACATGTGGAAGACAGTGCTCTTAACTGAGGGTACACAGCTTGACTTAGATAATGAAGGAAGATTGTATGGGATCTGGAGCAATAAGCACCATATTTTAATAAGTAATTTTTTGAAATAACAGAGCACAGTCATTATAAGGGTCATCTCTTTCCGTTGGCAATCTGTTGTATTTGTGACAGTAACCTTGTCCTGTAGTTGCTCAAACTATCTTTAAGCTAGGAGCTTTTAGAGGGGTTGCTATGGCTTGCTGTTGCAACACATCTGGAAAGTAGACTAGCTGTTAGCAGCTTTGCACCTAAAACGTGTAAAAGGAGTAATTAGGAAGGTAATATATGGAGGCAGGCAGTTAGATTCTCATTTCTTTTGGTTCTCCGTGGGTGATCAATGAGAGGTTGCTTCAGGGGCTCTCTCTAAATCTGTTACTTTTTCCATGGTCAGAAGCTCCTTCTCAACCGAAAAACTCAGAAAGTTCAGTGGAAGTTTATTGTAATGTAGTGAGTAGTTCTTCCCTTTTCTTTGACCTAATTTAGGGAGGTTTTTTTTTTTTTTTTTTAATTTGATGTTGTGTTTGTGGAATCTAGCTTGGGATCTCTGCTTGTTTCTGGAGTTTCCTAATTTGTCCAGTTAGAACAGAAGGTCTGGTTGCCTTCTTGAGAGGGTATCCCAGTTCTTTGCAGCTACTGAGTTTCATAACGTTATCAAGTGTGCATGTGCTGTCTTTTCATAGCCTTGGCCAGAATTTTTACTATCACCTGTTTGTGGAGGGGGAAGTGAAGAGGTGCAGGCATAACGTGTTGTCTATGTTCAGAAAAGGTCCTGATCTCTTTCATGGAGAAAGGTTGATGTCTTCTCAACGAGTGCCTCATTTTTCCTATTGTCTTTGTGCAAGTTGTCTCTGACATAGGGCTGAGTTGTCATGTGTGGAGTGGAAAGAAAGGGAAACTGCTCCTTGCTTTAAACTCATACTTTGGGCAAGGTGAGTAGCAGGTGGCATATGAGCTTAATACCTCCTGCACTTAGATCCTTGCAATTTGAAACACAGAGTGAGCTTGTGTGATGAAGGAACAATATTTTGTTTATCACAGCTTGAGTGGTGAGCAAAATACAAAGTCTGGTCTATTTACAGAATGGGAACTTTGTTGTTTTACACTCTTATTCTCCGGGCTTCCACAAACTGAAATTCCTGGGAAGGAGCGTTAAGAGGGGGTGGTAAGGAAAAAGCTTTCTCCTACTGTCCTAGTCACCTGGGAAGGAGGCTTTGGTTTTTTTGAGGTTTGTTGTTTTTTTTTTTCTTTTTTAAAGGCAATCTAATCTTTTCCTTCCAGTCCTGCTAGTTCTCAATCCCTCCTGAGGCTGGAGATGATAATAGAGAGCTTTCACATGCAAATATGTCAATTTATTTTCACAATAGCAAACGAAGGAGGGTTGAAAGGGAAGCCACTTTAACGCTGACAGTCACATTGTTCCAAAACCACTCTGCTCCTCAAATTCAAGAAACGAAGTCTAATCAAAGGCCATTCAAGTCTCAGCCACAGGATTCGCCTTCCTCATCTTCTTGATGCTTCTCATCTTTCTCAAATTTTCCTTCGTTGTAAAATCACTGACATACTCACCTGGACGGCTCCATCTGACCATGTTACATCAAACTGGCAGAGCTGAGGATGGGTTTTTTTATGCTCTGAGAAATGCCTTTAATCTCCTCACTCGGTGGTGTCTTTGGGGCAAACAGAAATGGAGGACAGGGCCATGCATTTATCTGTGTGGCTTCCTTGTGTCTCTGACCATAGGGAGATACAGTTCAAGAAGATAGGCAAGCTCCAGAACGGAATGCTTAGCTTTAGATGTTATTAACAAACTAAATGCAATCCTTTCACCACACATATGTAAATAGAAATGGAGGAATGTATTAGAATGCTCTACACAGCCTAAGATAATAAAATCTTGGGATCCTTTCCTGCAAATAACCTTGCTCTCTAATAGGCTTGCAAAATATAAGCTAGGAAACAAAAGTACCTATTTTAGACCATTCAGTTTGACACTCTCAGGCAAGCTGAGGTGAAATGTCAACTTTTCATGATACAATGAAAGCTCACCACAATATCAAGTCTTGCTTAACTCTAGAAGAAGACTCCAGTAATGTATGTGGCAACCAAGCTAGGTACTCCTGCCTGTTAGCAAGTGTTTCTAGCTCTAAGATGTCTTGAGCCAAGTCAGGAGGAAGGGTCTGTGCTCAACATGTATGTGTCAGTGACTAACAGGGCTGGAGCAGGCCTGTGCCCATCCTATCCTCTCCAAGGGTCAAGTGCTCAGGAGGGGGCAGGAACGGAGGAAGCAGAAAAAGGAGGTTCTGGGGACTCTACTCTGTCCAATGTTGCAATACAAATCCTAAAGCAGACAGTTCTTAATGCTCTTAGAGGGACTTTGTATGTTTCAAGAAGATTTGCTTATGTGGGGAGAGATGTTGCCCATAGTAAACTTTAGAGTTAAGGAAGACACAAGGAAGGATGTTGTCTTTAATGTGACTCTGAAGCCAGTGCTAAAAATATTTATTATTGTAGACAGTAATAAGCAAAGTACAATGTCAGTGCTATTTTCCTGAAGTAAGTAATAAGTAATCCCTGATCATCAAGGATTTTACAGAAACACCTGTGGGTATTCATTCTACCTGTACATCAAACATGTCTTTGTGGATGCACCTTGAATCTGAGGTCAGCAGCCAGCCTTCTTCTGGGAGGTTTGGTTAATATGCCATAAATGCACAAGAGAACCCACTTGGATTTCAGCTGTGGTCTTGTGTTACTGCATCTTGAAAACAACTCTAAAGCTTTCAAAGCCTTGAGTTAAGTCTTCTGGAATTTTTTTTTTCTCAACAGCTGCAATAGGAGAGCATGTAAACCTGTCAGATCAGAGTCCTTCTGGGGCCTGCACATTGCAGAATTGTAGAAGGGGGAAAGTAGCTTTTAGCTACCTTTCCTTCCTCTTCCTCATCCTTTCTGGTGTCCAAGTAGCTAGAGAAACTATGAAACTGTTTTGTTATGTCAGAGCATGGTGAGCAGGAGTATGACTTGTAATTTTTAAGAAGGCAACTAGTGAACAGGGTGTATTCCAAGTGGAAAAAAAATCTGACCTTTATTCACACTGGAATAGACTTATTGTCATCAGTGAATGTCTTGTCTCCTCCTACCTGTAGAGCCTTTTTTTTTTTCTTTCTGAGAGAGAAAATGTTTAAAAGTCAAAGTAGTTTAGAAGGTCACTTCCTAGTGGCCAGCTCTAACAGCTTCCAGTCATCTATCACATGGTTGTGTTTTCCTTTATTACAAATATTTATTTGCAAGTTTCTTTATGCTAAAAATTTTGAGTTGAACGGCCTTTTTTAATGCAGATAAAGGTGTATCTTATATCCATGTATGGGAAATCTCCAGTATGATAAGTGGTTGGTAACTGTTCCTTATATAAGTAAATTCTATTTTTAACAGTTTAAAATACCTTTAAGTCACCAAATTTTTTGAATCCAAACTTCCTGTCCATTTCCCTCTGGCCTGAGATCCACAAAATATCTGTAGATTCTTTATTATATTTGTAAGGGAACAAGTAGATGTTTGGCAAAGTCTGAATGTAGCACATGTAAAATTACTGGAGTACTTGACAGCATCCTTTACTTCTGGAGGATTTCTTCTGTCTTAGTTGGTATTGATTGTGGAATTTTTACAAACTTATTTTTTTAATTAAAAAAATGTGTTGTTTTAAAAAAAGAAAATATTCCCTGCCAGTAAATTATCAGGAAATGGAGAAGCATGTGCTTCCTGCCACAACTGATTAGTCTACTGGCTGTTTTGTAGCTCACATAAGCCTGTATTCTAATTATATGGACGCAGTGTCTGCCATGCAGTGTTAGCATCCAGCCATATATGCAGTGCCACACGCTTCGTCTGCTGAGTCAGCTGTCAGAAACAAAGATGGTCAAGATCCATGAAATCATCTTGTCCCATTCTCCTAGTTGACATTTCTTTTCTCACCTTTAAGGATTCTGTCCAGCCTGTACTTAACAGATTAAGGAAGGGAAAAGGGGCTTTTCACAGTGTCTGAGGGAAGAAGTGCATCTTAATATGTGGCCATAACCCTACAGCTATGCAGTTCACAGGCAGTTTATCAGTGCTGGAAACACTGTAATAATCCTGAGCAAGGAAAATAAAATATTCCACATAGAATTTGGGAGAGGCAAAGCTTTCCAAATATGAGATGAAATGTGGTGTTGTTTATTTCAGCCACACATATTGCTGTCATGTTCTACTTTTTTTATTCTTTTTGAGCTAAAGAGATTAGCTAAGAGATTAGGAAAAAACCAATCTATCTTTTTTATTTATACTTGACAAAGGTGATAAATGTGATGGGAAATATTCTAAACACTCTGCTACTGCTTTTTGGCTGGTAACCTTTTCACCTGCACAGTTTGTCTCCTCCTAAAAAATTAGCAAGTTAGGAAAATCAGACCTGGCCCCTGATCCCCAAGATCTTGACTAGTCAGATGTGCCCTGAGTGACCACTGGACAGAGAAGCCTCCTGGAACTGATTTTGGAGACTTGAGGCTCCCAGCTTTCAGCCTCACTTCAAAACAATCTGTGTTTTGCTGTCCATTTATCTTTATACATCCCTGCTTGATCTGCTGTTTACACTGAATACCTCTGCAAATCAATATCTAGACAGCCAAATTTTACTGTTAAAATTATATAAATTCAAGACCTTAGAGTAACATGTATCAATTTCTGAAGATAACATTAGAAAAGTTTTACCAATGCCTTTCCCTAAGTGAAAAGTCCATCTGTCATCTCCTTGCACTTCCTTTAGTAGACTGGAAGCTGCAGACAACAGCACTTAACCCTGGGGGGAGTGAATACTAGAGATGGGTGAGCAGGCAGCCTGGTGCGATAGGCAGGGAGTATCGGTATTGGCAGCAAGGATTTGAAGCCTGGGAGATGGATGAGGAAATTTCAAATTTGTGCCGTAGCTTCACATTGATGGGTAGGGCTTGGAGGAAGAAAGCACACGCTGATTTAATCTGTGTGTAAATTCGATGCTCTTCAGTTGCATTTCATTCTGCCCCTCTGGCCTATCAGTAGCAGGTTGCCATGAAAGGCAAAAAGTCTGTTGTGTGCCCAGATGTGATTTGACAGGACATTGGTGTGTGGCGCTGGTGAATTTCATGAGGGATGCGGTTCCCCAAGCTTAGAATAATTCTGCACCTCTCCATTCGTGACTTTCACAGGTGAAAGAGATGCTACTTCTTTGAGCGGTAGGGGGGAAACAACAAGGACAACAGCCTGTGGCAGTGCTTTACACTTCCAGAGTGACCCAGCTGAGCAATATGTCTGACCCACGAAAGTCCTTTTAGCATCCATTAAAATAATTTAGCTGTGTAATATAGCTGAGACCATCATGAGAGGCTCAAGTGTTGACATTCAACATGTACCTTATGTTTGGAATTAATTGCCAGAAATAAGCCACACGTTTATTGAAATGGGATACAAAATGAGCTAAGAGCATTAATTCTTATTTCCCAGTGGAAGTGGCCTTCTCTTGAGATCACTCTGTAACTCCAGATGCCATTCCCTCCCTTGACATCCATCTTGCCAGACTGTAATTTTGATTATCGAAACACATATTTTACCAAATCACCACAGTGTGCATCTTTACTTTGAAGGGAACTCATGAGATGTTAGACAAGAGATTTTAATTATGTCAAATATAGTTCCTAACAGGGTACCTAGTCAGGAGATAAGAACTGGCCACAGATGTAGAAAAACAGGTTTCTGAGAAGGCATGTTTTCTGCTCCCCCCTTTCATTATATATCAGTTATGGCACCAATCATCAAAGGTCTTGGTCATATAAAGAGTGCTCAAACAGTTAGTAAAACAGTGTTCTGAACATGGGAGTTAGTTCTGATGCTTCCCTCTGTTTTCCAGTTATAAAGTTAGGGTAATAGAACTTTTTTTCTGAGTCTCTCTGCTCAGTGAACTTGTAGGGTGTAGGGTGAACTTAAGCGTATGTGTGTCTGCTGCAGAAGGCCACCAAGCTAACAGTAGTTGTAGTTAGTATTTATTCATTAAACTGCAAACTGAGGGAAAGACAACAGCCAAGGCTGGGCACCAAAGGGACACCATGTTGTCACATCTCCTGTATTTCTTAAAGATCTGACATCTGGAGGCATGGGATTGTAATTTCCCCACCTTAGAGAAACAAATAATCAAACAAAATGTCAGTTGTTGTCCAAGCTATAGGAGAGGAAAATTTGAAGTCAGGTCTTGTGTGCTAGCTAAAGGAACAGAAAGCAAAAGTCAAAAGCAAATACACTTAGATTTATTTTTAAGATCTCACAGACATTAAAAGCATTTCAAAGCAGTAAGGAGCAGTCATGGATCTTAGGGTCTGGGAGACTGATAATAATAAAGATAAAATGAGTTGAAGACCCCCAAAGTTAAATAAGCAAACTGAAAGTTTAAAAATAATTACATTTTGCTTCTTGATAGAGATTGGATTATGCTGGTTTTTTTCATCCTCTCATTTCACTTTTTAGCTAATCCTGACTGCAGGGCTCAGTATCCATCTTCCAAGCTGACACTATTTTGCCAACCAGACAAATAAGACATGTAGTGTTTTGGGAGGCAGAGGGGAATTATTCTAGTAAATGCAGGACCCAATGGCTGAACTATTTTTCCAAAGCAAGCACATTTTGTCCCACCTGGTAAACTAGGAAAAACCAACTACCCAAAACAAATGAAAAAAAGCTCACTTTGCTTCAAATACCACTAGTCTGTAGAGCTACTGGTAGTAATGGTAATCTCTCCTGCCTGTAATTTTGGCAACTGGTAAAGCATTTAAGGAAAGGAGCTGGAATAAGGTTCAAATTGATTCTTCATTGCCTTTCAACTAGAATGAGTGGCTGTGCACTTATTGCATGCTGGATACTCTTGCTCTGGGTATATCAGTTCCAAAGAACAGCTGAAGTTGGTGCAATAAACAAAGCAGTCCTTATGGGTCACCTGCTGTCAGTCCTCTCTCTAGGTGTCACCCAGCTTTTTCTTTGATATATTCTTATTGATCTCATATTTAACCTCTTGAATGTCTGTAATGAGGATTTCTTGGTCATTTATCTGGAAAATATAATGAGCTTCTGACTTAATTCTGGCTGTTAAGAGCCCTTTACCTGATGCCTGTGCTGATCATAGAATCATGGAATGTTTTGGTTCTGAAGGGACTTATAAAGGTCATATAGATCCAACACCCTTCCATGGGCAAGGACACCCTTCACTAGACCAGGTTGTTCCAAGTCCTGTCCAACCTGGCCTTGAGCACTTCCAAGGATAGGGCATCAACTGCTTCACTGGGCAGGCTGTTCTAGAGTCCCACCACCATTGTAAGGAAGAATTTCTTTGTCAAGTCTAATCTTAACCTACCCCTCTTTCAGTTTAAAGACATTACCCCTTGTCCTGTCACCACATGTCCTTTTAAAAAGTTCCTCCCCAGCTCTCTTGTAGACTCCTTCAGGTACTGGAAGGTGCTGTAAGGTCCCCTCAGAGCTTTCTTTTCTCTGGGCTGAATAACCCCAGCTCTCTCAACCTGCCTTCTATGAAGAGGTGCTCCAGCTCCCTGAGCATCTTGATGGCTGGCCCCTGGACTCACTCCTGCAAGTCCGTGTCTTGCTGGGGGCCAAAGAACTTTACCTTACTTAAGTTCTGGCTATTTCTCTTCTACTATCTTCTTCATCTGTCGCTTAATTTCCTTCCAGGACATATTATACTTTTTATGATATTGGACTCTAATCCTATTCCCTTTTGGCTTTTTTTTTTAATTCTTGACTTGCAGCTCCTGCTCAGGTTCTTATATAACTTCATGGTTGCCTTTGGTCTTTATCTCTTTCCATTCTCCACATTTTTTTTCTAAATTTAGAGTGGGGATATAGAAGTGTTCAATTCTGAAGCCTCAGTTGCTTTGTAACTGTATAGATTGGCATTCTCAACTCCCTGCTTTGCTGCGTGTTGTTCTTTTTTTTGTGCACTTGAGAATAATCCAGGAGTATACAGTTGATAGCCCAAATCTTCTGTCAGCTATGTCAGGAAAACAAAAATGAGGAGTGAATGAAAAATAAAACCCTTGAAGCCTCTGAGGTTGCCTTTACTTTTATTCTGAAGATTTTTAAAAGAGAGAAATAAAGCAGAGATCTCAAGGGTAGATCAGAAAGGCAGTTTTAAATCAGAGAAGGAAATACAGCCTTAGTGATACAATCTTCTGCTACAGGTCTTAGCAGTGGCTGGTAGTTTTCTTAGAGAAAGTTGGCTGGATGATGGTCAGATTTAACTAGAGCACTGACTGATCTGTTTCATTCATAATATTTCTGAAGTACCTAAGGGAATTGTGTTTAATGTTTAGTCCTTCAGAGAGAGTTCAACTAGCCCTAAAATTAGTCAAATCTACTTAATACCATTGTGAGCTATAAATCCAATGAATATTTGTGTGTAAGTGCTGTATAATGTGTCTGTTTAAATAGTGTGCTTGTTATTTAAGTTTTGACAGTGGGTCTGGGTCTCAGTGGTTAGTCAAGTATTCCCACAGTAAGGAGTTTGGAATTGGAAGTCTCTAGGTTTTTAGGTTAGTATGAGTGAGCATATTTTTATTTGTAAAAAGTGTCCTGTCAAAAGGTAGTTTGCACAGATCTAATGAGACAAGAGCAGGGCCAGAGGTCACTACTTTGGAGGCCACACACCAATGGGAGGGAAACACAGGTCCTTTGGCATCAAAGCTATGTGTTTTTGTTAACATATCATTTTACTTCATAGGAAAAAGCTAATATGCAAGTACCCTGTGGGATCTTAAGTGGAGTGTTGGGGAAGGATGGTGGTTCTTCTTTGGCAATAGTTGAATTTTTGATATTGGAGGAGCAGAGGTCTAGCACACAGTCAGCTTCAGTATGCTGATCCAGCTATTTTTAAGCAGGCAAGTAATTTCAACAGATATATCAATTTAGGAGGCCATCCTTTCCTGAATCTTTTACTGCTTCCTATTTCAGCTAATGAGAGCTCTCCACAACTTACCCACAGCAAGGTCAGGCAGGTTAAGTTACTTCTCATTTGCCTCAGGAGCAAACCCTGAATAGCTGTGTGCACAGTAATACATTCAACTTGCTTGGGAAAGTTTGCAGGCACGGAGTTCAGCTGGCAGGGAATGACTTCTAGCCACACTGACATGGGCTCCTGCAGCCCCTGCACATTGCCTGTGCAGGGGCGTATATTGGGCGTGATCTCTCAGATGCTGAAGGGGCTGATCAAAATTTGGGCTTCATATGTGAAAGAGCTAATTAGCATGGTGCAGCAGTGTGCCAGGGACTGTTCCCACAGATTACTAATGAATGGTATAACAGTATTCAGCTTGGAAAGGTCAGCTGGATTGTAGAGGGTTTTTTGCTATAGATGTACGCCTTAAATGTTATAAACCTTGAGGCTATCATTCATGGAACAATTTCTATTTATTATGGCATTTAAACAAATTCTTACCCATGTTCCCATGCTAAACTCCCACTAAATCCATGGACTTTGAATGAGACTCAGTTATTAATAATTCCCTGACTGTAACATAAAGTTGATTTAGTAAGTATTCTCTCTGCAGCATATGCACATCAAAATGGAAATGATTGAAGCAGGACCACTTGGCACAATTGTTCTCAGGCCACTATGAATTCCCTTTAAAACAGGTTATTTATCATTAGCATCCTCTTTTCTCACCCTTCCTTACCCCCTTTTACTTTTCCTTTTATTTTGTTTAGTGTTTGGACTTTGGAACAAGCTGCCAGGACTAATTAGAAACATGTGGGCAAGTAATTTACCTGTCATCCAGAGCTCTTTTATGCCCACTTGGAACAGGCTTACTAGCCAGGAATAGCTGCCACTGCAAGAATGCAAAACAAAATAGGTGTTGCTACGTGAAGGGGAAAACAATATCTGCTGTAAATAAAACCAGATTAAAGATGAATATCGTTAGGCCAGCTACTCTGATCCCTAGGCAGTTTTTACACGTTGTTCTGCTGAACTTTACTTTTTGTAGATTTTAGAGATTGAATTAACTTTATCACTCAGGCTATCCTTAGGGGGAAGATTAAGGTTATTTCCTGCAATATGCTTAAATCCTGTCCACTCTTGTTCTTGGAGAAGTTCAAACTCCCCAAGGGAGCTGAAGCACAACCAAATACTTCAATAGTAATTGTAGGAATTGCTACGCATGGTTTCATTCCCGTTTATCTACTTACATTGCTGGTGCCTTGGACAGGGAACCTGTCATAATGGTAAAATAGATAAAGCTGTTCTGTTTGTGATACGAGTGATGAAGGAGTTAGTCAATCTGCAGCTTCCCTGATGAGCAGGAGTGCATGAGTCAGCTGATGACCGATTCAGCACTTTTCTACGGAAAGGTTCTTTGCTGCTGGAAACTGTCACGGTGTTAGTGGGTTCATTTCAGTGTGATTTCCTGAACAAATGAATGCTTTACTGGCACTGTCACTACGGAGACATGAAAGATAAAAAATCAAAGGGAACTGGGAGTGGGGGAGCAAGGGGAAGAAAAGAAGAAATATCATAGCTGTGTAGAGCTTCTTTCAAATTCTATACTTTCTCAAACATTAGACCTATTTGTGCCTGTCAGTTGGATTCAGACCCATATTTAAAATTATTTTGAAGCTGTTTTCAAAGATATCTGAAGGTTCTAGTTGCTTGAAATAAGTCAAAAGAGAGGCACATTGCTTCTAATATAAACTTCTACGATTTACTGAAGAGGTATTTGTAGACACAAACACACAGTGATCAGACTGGGACCAAGACTCTAGACTTCCTCACTTGAACTGTCCAGGGGACAGTAGTTTTCAAAATGCCAATGCTGACTTGAGTCATATCATTAGAATATATTCTGCTGATCAAACAGCATTTAAGAAGTAACTTTTATCTCATGTACATGTACTTGAACTTAGACTGAGTACAGTCTCTGCTGTGTACTCTTGCTCCAATAGGATAAAATGGGTTCTTTAGAATGAAAGATGAAATTGATTGCATAACATACAGTCCTATTAGTGAAGAAAATAATCTACTGCTTCAAGGTTTCATACTCGATCACCTCAGTGTACCAGTGATTGTGTTTATAGTTGTTTCAGCTGCATTTTTCACCCCTTCATGCAGGTACAACTCTAAATGCAACTGTTTTGTCACCTGTTGGTGTCACCATGACAGGTCTGTAAGGAAAACATCCACCATGCTGCTGCTGTATGTGTAGCTATTGTATGTATCTGTGCATCATAGGACTAAAATGCAGCTCAACATTTGAACTACTGGTGCTAATGTCTGTTAAAACTATGCAGCCTGCCTTGCTGTTCAGATTTACTCTTGGTAGTTTAATTATACAGTTGTAGCTATCTTTAAGGAAAATAAAAATAAAGCAAGACATTGGATGTGTGATTTCTTTCTACTAGTGTTATGATTGTTAGGATTTTCTCCCTCAAATAACTGCTTTAAATCACATTTAAAAGCACAGTCTCCTGAGTTGGTAGATGGCCCAACAGGGTGGTACTACCATATGATGGCTTACTGCATAGGGTCAGCAGTTCAAGTCCACCCCAGTTCGTTGTCTAAACACATTAAAGAAAATGCAGTTTGTCTGCTTTGCCAGCCAACTCATAAAATATTCATCCACCTTACCACAGCTGCTAATTGTCTCTCTCCTAGTTGTCAAACTCAGTAGAGAGGCCAAGAGGTGAGGGAGACTATGAAAAATGAATTACTCTCCCTGCTTGTAACAATCCCATTAAAGCACATTAGTCAGAAATTAGGTGTGTGTAGGAAAGTGCAGTCTGTCACCACTGTTGCCTGTACACCAACAGCCAATATTGGTCTCTTGATTTGTCAGGCTAGTTTGTAGATGTACTATGTTAAATAAATATAAACATAATTCATTTCCTATAGAAAAGGACTAATTAATGGAAATAACTGAATAGTGGTGCATTGAGATCCAACATAAATTGCATGTTTGTCTGTATGGCTGAACAGTGGATCAGATTTTGGAGTCTTCTGCTCAGTGTGGGTGGGGAGACCACTCAGAGGCAAATATTCAGGTTAATGGTGAGGGAAGAGACAAAGAGAACTTGGCCTTAATACATCTTCTTTGTATCACTCCTAATTTATGCATTATACCCCTCCCAGGCCGTTTCTTTTGCAAGGCTGACAGTCCTTTAGAGAGAAGTTTTGACAGATTTGAGCAGATCTCAGATCCTGTTTGATTTCTGTCTCATGCATTCTTTGCTGCGTACTGTCTGTGCTCATCTGCCCCTTTATGACTGCATCCTGTGAGACTGTTTGAAGCACATGCATCAGATATGAAGCCTTGACTTTTTCTTCACCACTGAGGGTTAAAAGCTATTGAATATCTACTAAGCAGCCTTTACTGAATGCTTTTCTCCCTGGGGTAGATGGGTTATTCCATTAGCATGCCAGACAGGCTGGGATTTTTTCCTAACCGGACCTCTGCATGCATTTCCATAATCAAATAGATACAGGCACTGGTTTGGAAGGCAGAGCCTTCAGATCTTGATGTGACTGCTAAGCTAAGCAGAAGTGAGCTGACACTGAGATTCCTGAGCTTTCAGTCACAAGCAGGTTTCTGTGGCTTGGCACTGGGGGAAGCAATGAGAAGAATGCAAAAAGTTTGAGGGCACTGGAGGCAGTCAAGTCTCCTGCCTACTGCGGTATGAAACAGCTCAGATGAAACCATCTCTGTCAGGAGCTTTGCAGAAAAGAATAGCTTTTCTTCTACCTAAATGATAAAGAAAAGCAGGAGAATGGGAGTCAAGGTGCTTAATTTCTTTTGTGACTTTTTGCCATTGCCTCAAGTAACTTGGGACAGATCACTTCCCTCCTCTCTATACCTTATTTTCTGAGTCTAGTTGATGCATATTAATAAACATATAGAGGTTTTACATCAGTTCAGTGATAGGCAAGCAGAAAACCACAAATACCAGATGGCTAAGCAAAATGAGAAAATTGAATAGTTAGGTGTAGAGCACCTATATGTAGTGTCCTTTCCTTGATATTTCATGACTGCTATATAGGCTTATCTTTTGTCTTAAATGGAAATAAAGAATATATCATGACAGAGACTAGAGATAAATTTGTTTTTTCAAAGAAATTAAAAAGAAGTTATTTATTTCTAATAAATTAAAACTGCTGCTAATTCCCTCCTCAGATATCAGGACTTCATGTGCTAGGCCCAGATAGAGAGGGATAAGGATGATTCAATTCAGCATAGTTTGTATCCTGATATTTTGTGAATTTACATTTATGGGAAGAAATAGGAAAAGGAAAGAGAACTGAGACCCATCAGAGCTATGTTTAATCAAAGCAAGAAATGAGTTACAGGAATCAATCTCCTCATGCAAAACATCTGCAACCTACTTTGAACTGACATTCTGACAGGTGACTTTCTGAATAAAACTATTATAGTGATGCTTCAGGGAAACTGTAGGTGTGGAAAGTAGTTGGGATTCAGGCTCTAAGAATGGAGAGAAAATTGCCCAGAATGTGGGATAGTCTTTAGCACGTCCCATTCCTGTCCTCCCTCATACTGGAGAAAAGAGTCTTCAGGGGACCTATATATCCCACCAGCGTAAAATCATCTCAGCTGGAAATATCTTGGCTTTGCTGTTATTGCAGAAGGATGATCTGGTAAAAAAAAAAAAAAAAAAAAAAAAAAAAGCTTTTAATTCTCTGCAGTTTATCCTAGGGGAAAGATCAGGTGCTGCTTAGCTTTCTGTGTTTATTTAAAGAGTTGTGGTAAAATAGTCAACCTTTTAATTTGACTGGGAAATGGCAAATCTATGCTTGCTGAAGGAAGAAAGAAGCTCTGGTATTACTGTTTGAATTCATAATAATGCCTCACCTTATAGTTTTTTGCTCTTAACCACTAGAGAGGACCTCCTATGCTGCAGTCTGGTGCTGTTCTAGCCAGAGAAGGTGACTTCCTCCACAGATCCTTAGATATAAATTGAAGTGTA
Source organism: Empidonax traillii (assembly GCF_003031625.1). Classification (NCBI taxonomy): domain Eukaryota; kingdom Metazoa; phylum Chordata; class Aves; order Passeriformes; family Tyrannidae; genus Empidonax; species Empidonax traillii. The sequence continues at coordinate 47,096 of NW_020956683.1, read as the reverse complement.
GAACTTAAAAACTCTTTGAATAGCATTAGTCTTGGAGAGGCATCTCTGCTTCTTGACAGGCATTAGCAGTGAGGTGGGTGGAAACACCTCTATATTTTTTTTTTTTTTAATTCAGCCCCCTTTTCCCAATCTAGAAGTGAGCAACACAGTGAGTGAAACTTAGTGAATCTGCTATACTCTCTGCCAACTGGCAGCAGACCCAGAAGACTTATGCAACTGGTGGAATTTCTTCTGAGTCACCTCCTCTGCTCTCACATCCCCAGCACCTGGTGTCTGTTTTTCAAGTTACTGCAACCATAAGGCCAGTCTGGCATCATCTGATGAACTGGGTGGGCTGAGAAAGAGGCAAAGTTTGAAACCAGTAAGATTTGGGTATGCCTCCCATCTATACCTGTGCACTCAGTCTCTGTGATTGCATGGACAGGTGGGTTATCCTGTGCCTATCAAAACTTGGCAGCTACATGCCCTGATGCAGTAACCGAACCGGTAAATCCTTGGACACTTGAAACGCTACAAAATGCATGTAGCAGAGAAACTCCATTCAGCCATACACAATGTGCTGATGACTGTCGACTTGTATTTTTATAAGTGTGACAAGTATAGCAGGTTAATAGACTAGAAAGTAAAATAATTTTGGGAAGATATTGCTGTGGAAAATTCTAGTTATTTTTCATCTAATTTCTCCATTAGAATATAGAATTTTTCTATGATTTGCATGAAGTTATGCCTTTCTGGATCCAACAGCAATCATCAAAAGTTTCCCTTAATTAGCTTTCTAGATCAAATACCTATGCTCTTTGTGTCATTTGTTCAGGTGTGTTGCCTAAGGCTAAGTTACCTTGCCTGAAAGGGATTTTTAAGAGATGGGAAATAAGTAAGAAGGAATGCAAAAAACCCCGAACAACCTCGAAGTCTTGAATAAGGCAGGGAGAGTAAAATAAAAGGGCACTCAAGAAACTGTTTGCTTATATTTGGTAGTGTGTCCATTATCCAGATACTTCATAAATAACACCAAACAAGGAATGGATCAGAAGACACTATTATCTGTGCTCAGACCAACAAGGACCTGTTTTTACAAGGATGAGTTGCTTGCAGGGAGCTGCCAAATGGCTTTCTGATTCAAATTGGATTAAATGGTTCAAATTCCTATGACTACTGAACCTCCCTTGAGAAAATGAAAGAGCCACTTAAAATCTTCTCAAGGGCCATCCTTGCCCTGAGTCTTTAAATTTCCTTTCAATCCATGTCCAGCCCTTTGGTAACATAGGACAATATAAAACAATGCAGCTGATGTAAAACATATATGTAGAAGGTTTCAGGTTTAGGAGAAATGTCTATGTTTGAATGTGTAAGGTATCTTCTGATAAGGCCCTAATCCCTTGAAAAGGGGGGTCCACAATTTGAGTTTAGGTGGCATTATGAAGACACTTTGGGAAGTAAGAAGAACCAGAACAGCCTCAGGAGCAGTTCTGCGTGGCTATATAAAAAAATCACTGAGTTAGCAACTGACTATATCAGGAGAGGGCTGCACGCAAACAAAATCAAATCCACTTTTTGTTTTTTAACATTTTTACTTAGTGTGGTCTCGATTCATCCAGAAACAGTTCAGGCACTGACGGTTTTTTTTGCTTTTCATTTCCTTTGAGGGTTTTTTTCACTGACTGAGGTTTAACACCACCATATTTCTGCATAAAATGTGCCATAAAAATATTTATATATCAGTACCAACTACATATGCAGTTCAGGTCTTTCTTTTATAACTTCTACTCCAAGTAACCTCTAGGCACTGAGCAGTCCATGCAAGCTATAGCTATCAAACTGGAAGAAATGCATTTGGCTTCACCTCTCATCTCTTATCAAAGCAGTAGGAATTTAAAGGCCATCTTATTACTGTTTTCAAGGTTCAGTAGACATGTAGCAAGAATAAAGATCAGTTTTTTTAAAAACAATCTAATTCTCCACCTGATTGCTCTTCATGCTTGATTTGTGCACACAGCATAATAACGTTATTAAGGGTAATCAGAACTGCCAGTGTTATTCAGGCAAAGAAAGGCTACTGCACTATTGAACAACTCTTTGCATAGGAATCGTGTGAAATAATACAGCTCACAGAGCATTCTTGTGCTATTGCAAATACTGATGAAAAGCTGAGGTCAAAACTGCTAGGATCTGCCAGAACACACAATTATTAATTATAAGGTATGGTACATTTAGCCGTGGGAAACACCTTTATGAGAATCCAGTGCCTTGTGTCAGGATTTAATTTTCCAGTAATTGATACTGCATGTGCCTGATATGTGCCAATACAGGTATTGATTTAACGTGTAAAAGTGAGATGAGATAGCAAACTAAATCTATTGGGAATGAAGGACTGTGTGAAAAAACTTATAAGTAATGTAATTTACTTGACATATAGTGCTTTCTGTCTGCATTGATAACACAAAAATACACAGCAGAAACAATGTAGGTAAATAACACTAACAGGTAAAAAATGCTCGTTTTTTGTTTGAAATTTTACAAGAATTTTACTCTTCAAATTGACCTGGTAACACTGGAATATTTAATTTTAGAAACAAGCCCAGGAAACTGTAAAAAGAAAAATGTTTTCTTCTGAAGATTGCAGCTTGCTCTGTATTTTAATCAAACTTCTTTGTTTTAATTTTTTGTCACTCAAAAATCTCCAATGGAATTGAAAATAATTATAACCATTTTAAATTTTTTAAAATGTTTTGATAAAAAGAAAATGTAGTAAAAAGAAAATGGGGGACAAAAATTATCAAAGTAAACAGAAATACGACATTTGACAAAGCATAGGCTTCTCATCTCTCCTGTTACTTGTGATAAGAGTTTAGATGTATGATGCAAGCTGTGGCAGTCCAGCAAATCTTACATCTAAATAATGATCCCCAGTCTTTATTTAGTGATATTATCAAAGCAAGGGAGACTAAGGGTAGTACTCAGGCCTTCTTACTACTGGTGTTTTGTATGGAAAAGATGTTTAAAATTATTTAATTTGGTAATTCTAAAATTTGTTTTAGGAAAATTTTTTTTCACACATTCTGGTTGTGAGAAGACATTAAAAATCGTACCAAATATGTATTTTTATGGACAGGTTCAGTCAGCCTGTTGACTTTAAACTTAGAAGTGTTAGGCAGGTAACCATCAGAGACCACTCTCCCCATCATTACAATTGTTTGCGAACCAAACCTTTCTGATGGTGAGTTTTGCAGTCTTTGGCTCTGAAGGACTGCTACAGCCAAACTCACTCACGCATGCACTTTTGTTTCCAGATCTTCACAAAGTGAAATAAAGGCCCCTAAAAACAGTACCTTGTTATCCGTGCGTGGCTTTGCAATGATCCTGCCTTATCCATACTGCATATTCATCAGATCCCAAAGATCTGTCTGGACAAGCGGCTACCTATCTGAGCACCTGAGCACCTTTCATCCCTCCCTGATCTCCCAGCTGAGGTGGGAGTGAGGCAGGGCAAGAATGGTGCCTTACTGAGATACTGGGTCAAAATGCAACTGTTTGGTAGCTGACATGGTAAACCCTGCTGTAAGACATAACTCTGCACAGCAGAGGATGTTAGCTCTGTTAGTCTTACAGAGTTTATATGTGGTAACCGAGTTTGAAATGTAAACCCTGGAACAACAAATTCATGAGCAGTATAATAGGTGATTATTCATAAATACAATATCTTTCTTTATTGTAAATTGTAAGATCAGAGAAAAGTGCATCTCCCCAGTGAGGTACCCACAAGCAATTTGGATCTGTGCGAAAGAGAGTTTGATGAGAGTTATTAGGCTGATTTCATGTTTATTTGCTGAAGATAAATGTGGTCAGACTGTTCATCAGAACAATCTTGAAACTCTCTTTGAAGTGTCAGGGCACAACTGACAGACCACTACATGGTAAGTATGCCAGAAATCCTGCCTGATAAGCTGAGACCTTTTTATATGGGCTCCCTGTATAAGCATCAAAGTCAAGCAAAGAGCAGATAATGCACTGGTACTGGCACCTGCAGTGCTAGAATGGATTTGGAAAAAAAAAAGTAAATACCTAAAAACAAAACAAAAAATAAAGTAGTATTCCTAACAAGTTACAATTTCCCTGAAGGAAACAAAAATCAATATGTCCATTAAGCAGTCACAAGCTTAGTGGCATTATTAAAGAAAGGAGGAAAAAGAATCCTGAATTTCTTATATTTTGTGATAACTGAAAAAGTCACTTCATCGGGAAAGTGATGCCTCCACAAGCAGAAGGCTGCACTGTCATTTCATGGCTACAGTGCCATGTTTGCTGCTCAGCTGTGTCTGATAATTTATGGAAACAAAACTGTCAGATCTCTGTCTTAGTTCAGTTGATGTGTCCTCAGTCATTCCTCCTCTGAGCTCAGGTGGTGGGACTCCCATCCTGAGCCACATCAGGTGGTGGGACTCCCACCACCTGATGTGGCTCAGGATGTTTCTGCTGGGCTTCTTTTTCTGGCTTTAGGGGCCAGAGTGTCAAGGGCTTGATGTCATGAAGGGGTTTAAATTTCCTCTTCTCAGGGAGTAGGTTAGGGCTCCATGTAATTTCCCCCGGGGCTCTTCAGATTAGGGGTTTCTCTCAAAGCTGAGTATTGACCTGAGGTCTGGATCATCCAGACTGAGCCTAAATTTCTCACAAGTCTGCAAGTTTGACTCTGTTAAGTGTTCCAAAAGCTGTACCTTATTGTCAGAGATACATGCATTGTGCAAGCTCGCAGAGTTGTCAGCTGTTTTACATGTCTGCCACATGGCTCTGCTTGTCTGGGGAATGATGTAAGCATTCATGTGTTGTATATCTAGAAACATGAAGCACCAACCTAAACAAGGTCTCTACAGTACTTTATGTAGTGTTAAGATGGTAAGAAACCTTTTATTCCTGTTGTGGTTACAACATTCATAGCAAGAGAACAAATGATAGAAAAATTACTTGATTTCACACAAAAGGTCTCTTTCTGGCAGTACAAATTTTCAGGGTTAGAGACCAGTGGATACTCACCCTCCACTTCTCATGAGGATTTTGAAGACTGCAATTAATTCTCCTCTCAGTCCCCTCCAAGCTGAACAAACAAATTGATTCCACTGAATTTGTTTGTGAATCATTCTGTAGAGACTCACAACTTTCCTTGGTGTGTTGGAACAATCAGGAAGTTTTCTGAGAGCAGCCTGAGTTCAAATTCCAACTGGTTTTGGGGAAGCCATTGTTCTGGCCCATGATTGTCTTTTCCTATTTTTCCTCTCATCAAGCATAGCATCATCATCCCCCTACTTTCTTCTTCCTCCTCCTCCTCACCAAAACCTGTCATTAACACCTTAGTCTATCAACGTGGTAATGCTCAGAGAATTCCTCCCAACTCCTCAGAAATGAGTTCCAATCTCTCCCTGCACTGTATTTTTCTTGCTACAGCACAGTTTAGAACCCATTTTTAGTATTTCTGTCTGAAGTAAAGGAGTTGAAGGGTGGAGGTGGATGCATCCATGAAAGTTCAAAAAAAGCAAGTTGAAATATGAACATAATAGGAAACAGTAGTTTTGGAGATAATCATGAGGTAGTGTGCTAGGAATCTAAAGTGATGTGCCCAGTGGGAACAATCTGAGCTTACTTGTTCAAGTTCAAACTATCCTATTTGGACATCAGCTGTCTTCAATGGTAAGCACACCGACTGATTATCTAGTATAAATCTGCATAATTTGCCATCATACATAATGTATTTAATTTACTTCAGGCTAAAACTTTCGATCTATTCACATTAACACATTTTACAAAGAGCACAAGGAGGGCTTTTGGGCTACATGTGCACACCTCATCCACACCCCTGAGCTCGTGTGCCTCTGGATAGCAGCTCTTAGCTGTCAGAATATCCTGGGGATGTGGGGAAGTATTTAGTATAAAGCCAAACCATCTGCTGCTGCTGCTTTGCAGTCTGCAGGTAGAAATTTGCTACGGGATTCAATATTTTAACTTCGGAGTTGTATGTGAATGCAGACAGGATTTTAGCAAGAGAAGTAGCAGAGCTAGGATGTATCCATCTACAGTCCCACTTAGGACGGGCAAAACACAGAGACTCCCTGAAGTGTGCTAACTAATGGTGCTGTAGGGGAGGATGAAGAAGTCTCCTAGAAAATACACTGGTCACTCTTCACAGCATTCATCATAAGGGATTTATACCTTCTGTAAGCTGACTTTGTCATGAGAAATCACAGTAACAGTGAAAGCAATGAAAAACGTGTTTTCTGGGCACAGTATGAGACTCACATCTCTTGTCCAGCTCTGATTTCTGGACTGGTTCTGATGGTAGATACTGGGAAGTGTCTCCATTTTAAGATTATCCAGTGCTTGGATCACTTTTGTAGAACCTGTGGCTTAGATGAATTTTTGGGTTAGGGGTTTCATTCTTGTGATAATTTTGTGTATACTGTTCTAATCATCTCATATATCTGACATATTCTAGATTTTAATTTCAAAATGAATCTCTAGACCCACTTACTCATTTATGATTACTCAGTCTTATGAAAGTATAAGTGAGAAAAAATGCTGTCTTTGGACTAGCAGTAGTCATTATATCAGTTAGCAAGAATAGATAATCCCTCATAATAGTTACGGATGTAGAATAAAAATCAGTGAGGTGTTCACGACAAGAGCAGAGACAAAAAAATCTGCCTACCTGTCCACAGAATTTTTTCCCCTTTTGTTAGGAAGAAATCAAGACATTTCCAGTAGAACCTTTTGGAGGAAGGAGAAGGAAACATGGAAACAAAATTTAAAAAAAGACAGGAAAAACTCCCTGGAGAAAACATATATATGTATAATGTATATATATATATATACACATACAGGCATCTGTATGTAGTCAATACTAATCAAAGAAACTCATTTGTGATTAAAGGTTTGCCTGAGCATAAGGAATTCCAAACTCATATTTATTTTTCTGCTTGATGCTGCTCTATGGATCTCTTCAGTAAGCTGACATGAGTCTGTTTTTCAAGAAGTTTGACAAAGGTGTAGGGAGGAGAAAATAAAAGCAAAACTCTTTTTCCTAAAGTTTATATTTTGACTAACTACTTGTGTGAGGATGAAAGCACTACTTGAAAAAATATTCAAACCTACCATTGTTCCAACAGCTCTACTTCAATACATGTTTGATATTCTTTCACAATATAAGCCAACTTGGATTTTATTTGAAATAACTTTCACCTACATTTTTTTCACCAATTTCTTATGATTCTCAGTATTTTTCAAAGGTGACAGGACATCTGTAAAATCGGATACAGCTATGATGCTGACAATACATACGCTCTAAGAACAGTAAGGTCTGGTCCTATTTTCTGTTGCTGAAAATATGCTGCACTTTGTAATCCACATTCATTAGGTTACTGTTCAAAAAATAGGATCTAAGAAAAATGTCTAGATCCTCATTCTAAATCATTAACTAAAGTTCTGGTATGTGGATTGCCATCAACATACCCATGTTTAATTCACAGGACCATATAGGACCGAAATCAAGTTTCAGGTTCAGAAATAGCACTAATTATGGTGAAAATATTGACAGTCATCATGATGGAAGTGTTATGTAGCCTAATTTTTCAGGTTCAGAAAAGTTAACTCGACAGATTAATTAGATTTACCTCAAATGATAGCCAGATAGAGCTGAAAACTATAGGAAAAAGAAAAGAATTGAAAGCAGCCTACAGCATAAGCAGGGCCACCAATGCAACATAACAGACTAGAAAAGGTTAAGACTGAAATTGAAAAAACTGTACCATGATAAACATCTTCTGTGGAGCATGTATTTTCTTCCCTCTAGAACCATGGTCTGGTTTTCAGTTTGCTGTTTTCATTTTTGTTTATTTGGCATTATTGCTTTGTGTGGACTGTTAGACCATCAGGGATGTGGCAGAACTCGGGAGATATTGGTTGAATTCCTGGTTTTCTTCCAACTGTCAGTGGGAGCTTTAGAGAGTGATTTTTGTATCTCCAATTTCTGAATGTAATCAAAATGAAATTTCTCTGCTTCATCATGACACTGAGCCTGAAATACATGTAATAGCTTTGGGATGCTCAGGTATGGGGGTGGTGATAACCATGTCAGTGGCTATCAGAGAGAACTAGACAAATCTCAGCTACCTCAGTTCACCCCTCCTGGAAAATTTAATCCAGCTGGCTGATTTCTTTAGTTTTATTACATCATGATGCAATAAGGAAAGAATGGTTCATTTGCCCTCTTTTCCTAATGGATGTTCCTACCTGATAAATTAATTTACCAGTCATGACTCTTATCTGTTTCAACAACTGCTAAAGCAAATGCCTTGTTTCAATCAGTGCAAAATAAAACCGACCTCCCCATCCTTTTTACTGGATCTTCTTGGAGATGGAAGGGCAATTTGCATTTTTATATCCTTTTCTTTCAACCCTTTGATTTGAGATCAAGATTACTCATTAGATATAACCTGGCTTGTACTGTCAAATGTCTCTGGTCTAGGATTAAATCCAACATAGTCACATAAAGAGGAAAAAAACCCGCAAACTGTTAAATAATTTAAACTCATTATTCTACTAATCCCTCCATTCTCCTAGGCTCCCTGGAGGTGTATTAGGAGGTAATTGAAAACACTTTAATACACTGAAAAGACATCTGAGACTAATGTAGGCAGCCCTTGGTAACTCTCTACTTCTTTGGCTATTTAGTAATAAGGAAGAGCAGCTCAGTAATGGGCAAAAAATCCTCAACATATTAAACCAAAACAAAACTACCAAGAGCAAATGATGTGTGTTTACTGTCAATAAGCAGTAAAAAATCTTCACAGTGTCTTCATTATAATGGAGAATTTGTTAAGCATTAAGAATACATGTAGGGTGTGGGACAGAGGTATCTGTTGCGTGACACAGGGCACTGATACAAGGATGCCCCAGGGATCCAGTCTCCAGCTCTATTGCCCCATGAACAACCCTATGTGATAGCTCTGGGAGTCTGTCTAATTCACCTTGTGTGGAAAAAATAGTTACTACCTCTTTACCTCATGTAGCTTTAATTAATTAATTATTGCTTTTAAATTACTCTGAAATCCTTGGATAAATTTGCCATAGAAGCTGAAAGTGTTGTTATTGCTCCAAGATCCTACAGTCGGAATGGTGTTTAAATGTCCGTTCTGATAGGTACTGTATTGTTACAGGATTGAACTATGCCTGCAAAGCACTTGTTTGTATTAAGGATAGCATAAAACTTAACTTCCCCAAGGAGAATTTAGGGAGGAATTATTTCAGTTTTTACTTCCAGTTAATAATTTATGTAACACTTGGCAGCTGTGTTTGGGTATGGATGTTCTTTGAAGCATCACTGAACACTATACTGTGTGAGAACTGTGATTTTCTGGTTGCAGTCAAATTATGATTCAAAGAGATAGTTTCATACTACCTATAAATTTATTCCCATGGTTGTGCTGCTTCTGCCAACTCACCAATGAAGTCTGATCCAAGACAGTTGAGCTGCTTCTTGTTTTGAAAGCAATACTTGAGTAAATAAAGTTTTCCTATTTTTTGCAAAATTCGTCCAAGGCACTGAGCAGAACAAGGAGTTGGTGATGGATTAGAGAGGCTTTGGCTTCTAGATCATGTGATTTTTATATCTTACCTTGTAGAGTAGCACTCAAAATAATTGCTCTGATGAAAAGACTGGCCAGTGGCTTACTCAAAGGAGTAAGGAGTTCACTGGCTTTGCCTCAATCCTGAGACATTAGTGTGGCCAGGATCTATGGGCTGTCCTTGCAAACCTGCAAGGACTACAAGATTTTTCAGATACAGATCTCACTTTTTATCCAAAGGTGGCCAGTTGGTGCAGCAGGCCAGCTAAGAGCATGGAGTAATTTATCTCCCTATACATCCTTTTATCTTCATCACTGATTAACTATGACAGTGTTAAAACTGTGCCACTTACTGTTGCATAAGGCAAATAAACTGAGTTATATACAGTGACAGGCTTAAAAATTTATTTATATTGAGTGTCTCTTGTGTCACTTGTTATTTACAGATGTTAATACATTCAAATATTACTACATATTGAAGTAGGCTTATGGTGAGCATTCAAATGACTGAACATCTCTGTGAAACTAAGTGATGCTCCTAATCCATGACTTGGATTTTGGAAAGTTAGATTTCCCTATACATGGGGAAGAGAATTCAGATTCTGTTGTTCAAAACAGAACTGTATTCCATTGCAGAAGCGTAGAAATATGGAGCTGTTAACCCACTCTGGCCATCACTGCTTTTCTGCTTCTATCCAGCTCTGTGCCCATTGATTCTCAGTCAGTTTACTTCTGCTTCACCCACATTGTGCCCTGCAGCACAACAAAAATGCAAACCTGATAGATTTGGTTCTGCCCTGGCCCTTACAGTGCTGCCTCTTATTGCAAGGAGAGAACTAGTACCCACTTTTGTCAATTAAGTGGGCACAAATATCTATAAAAGAAAGATACACAAGATTTAGATGTAGTCAGTGAGCAGAGAACAGGGCCCAATAGGTGATTTTCACTGATTTTCCTTAATGATTAATTTCCTTTTATACTCAGTCATTGAGACTGCTTACCTGAAACCCTTTGGTCCATTTAGAGCTTCATTCATGCAACTCTTCACTGTAAGGAAGAGTGTATAGCACAGCGTAGGTCCCCGGCGTGTTGCAGCTGCAGCCAGCTCTGTGTAACATCTCCGAGGCAATCACAGCAATCTCTTCTGAGAAGAATTTAAATAATAGTTATTTTGAAATGTTATTTAATAGCTGTTAGATAAGTAAGATATTAGTCTTTTCAATTCATTTACTCTCTGTAAACTCCGTCTCCTAATAAAATTACCCACTATGACAATTAAGGAGCTTTCATCTTGTAAGTGCAGGCTCTCACATAATACAATAGTTTTATTCCTGTTTTGATTTCAATAACATTAACAAGTTTTATGCCACATGAGGACCTACCCTCTGCATTGTAATGCCAATGCAGGCAGATCATATTTCTCTACTGCAATTTCAACAACTGTAAAAAAAGAAAGTAATAATAATTATATTGACTTGTGTACCTTAGAGGGATTTTGAGGGGATTAGTGGTGTTTATAATGTGCTCTGAAATTGATGCTCTAAGGGCTATTAGGAAGCTGCCTTCTGACAGCTTGACATATTTTCAGAGAGTAGCAGAGCAGCTGTGTTAAGCAATTGAACAAGCAACCCCATGTAAAACATCTAAATAATAGAATTTACAAAAAAACCTCATCAAAAGCCCCTCGCCTTTTTGTGATGCCCTGAGATCCACGAGATGACACTGAGATGTGTCTAAATACGTCATTCATTGGTCTGGAGTTCCAGCTGGAATGTACTGGTGAAGAACTGAGCTATTGGCCTCCCTGCTATGCCAGTGCTGGGTACTGTTGCTATGCACAGGAATGGTAGTGGTGAGACCCTGGCAGGTACTCCTCTGCAGAAAATGGTTGGCCTAACACAGCTTTTCCTTGCTCTGTGTTAATCTTTGGTAGCATTATGAAAATGAAGAAAGATAGTGTCCTTCGCATCAGTGTGACTGAGACATGACCCAGATTCCTAAATTAGCTTTGCAGAGATTGGATAATAATGTAAGTGTCCATGTTCATGGCTAGTGAGGAACTGCCTTGTCATGACAGGAAGAATAGCAGGGAGGTGAAAATTCATGAATTCTAAACAGCGTACCAGAAGACTGAATTTGCAGTTACTAGCAAAGAGCTATTGTATGCCATTGTACAGCAGACCAGAAAATTCCTCTGTCCCTGTAGTCATGACATGGTTTAATTTCAAAATTTGCATATAGTTCCCATCAAAGAAATAAAAAAGCTGAAGTTTCGCTGATAACTTGAAGATTGCACACAATCATTAGAGACTGAGTTGAAAAACTTTAACTTTCACTATTTTAAATTTTTTTTATGATTATAAAATGCAGTAAAAATTGTGGATGCAATATTATTCTGAATTTAAAAATGCAGTAGGAAATAAAAATTAAAAATCAGAATTTTTTCCTATTTTGCTTCTAGCTACTCATGAGTTGATGCATCAATTAAAATAATACAAATTTATGAAACAGCTCATTTTTTAAATATATAGCATTTAGACATTGTCACGCCCTCTTT
>NW_020956683.1:32436-34626 GCF_003031625.1 Empidonax traillii | reverse complement strand
GTGGATGCAATATTATTCTGAATTTAAAAATGCAGTAGGAAATAAAAATTAAAAATCAGAATTTTTTCCTATTTTGCTTCTAGCTACTCATGAGTTGATGCATCAATTAAAATAATACAAATTTATGAAACAGCTCATTTTTTAAATATATAGCATTTAGACATTGTCACGCCCTCTTTGGCTAAAAATTCTTTCAGATCTATTGTAGGAGTTCTATAACCTCAGCCACTCTAATTTCTACTTGGGCTAGGCAGCCCAGGAAGAGAGAGATGTAGCTGGCTGATGTCAGTCCCTGAGTGTGTTGTTTCTTCCTCACACTGAGTCGGTATCTGATACTAAGGAAAGTAAAAGCCTATTTATAAATAAATAAATAAACAAATAAACAAATAAAACCTTTTTCTGTAAATGTCTAATTTTTTAAAATTCTTCATTGATTTTATTAGAGGTACTCCAGAGAGGACTGTCAGACTCTTAAAGTGATAAATTTCTGTCGTGGAGAACTGTGCTACTCAGAGCATTTCTTCTGCAGAAGGAAGCTGGCTAGAAGCCATTGTTTCACAGGCCTTGTGTAGATGTGAGCTGTACTGCAGGGGGTACAGAACAGTGGAGGTGGTCTCTCACAATGCGCATTTTAGCAAGATATGTGAATTGTTTAACTTACTCAGTTAGAGATTACTGCTTTCGTAATGTATTCTTATTCCATAACACACATGCTACAGGGTGCCCACAAAGCTACCATGCAAAAATATTAGCTAGTGTACGAAATAGCTGTAACCTTCTGCTCAGTTTCACATGCCATGGGGAACACACTAAGTCAACTCCATATACGGTGTTACCTGCCAACCAATTTCTAAATATGTTTCTGGGACCTGCACGGTATATATGAGAAGCTGAGACCTGGCTGCCTTGGAAGTGGCTTTTTTTATCCACCAGGGTAGTCGTGCAGGATGTTCTTTTTGGCTTGTTCGGGAGCTGAAACTTGAAGTACCTTGGAACAACAGGGTTTTTTTTTGTCAATACGTGATGCTCCTTCAGATTTTCATTTGAGCAGAGTCTTGTCTCTGGGCTGGTCTCTCAGAGACAGTGGTGTTTGGCTGTCCAGGCATATTGCAAAACTCTGTAAGGATTTTACTGAGATTCATGATAAGCTCAGAAAATGATATTTTTTTCTTTTGAAGTATATATGTAAAAGGCAGATTTTAGTTTTCTGGAAGAATGCCTCAAAATATATGACCAAGTAGGCAAATGAAGATAGAGCTGGGTAAAAGATATGTACAAACAAATTTATCAGGGAAACTGGAGTATATTCAACATTTCTTGAACTTTACAGAAGTTGCCAATGTGTTTTTACCTTTTTTTTTAGTAACTATGTGTAAATATATGATTCTAATATGATGGTAATAGTAATTAAAAATGTAATGGAGACCTTTATTTGTGGGACTAAAAGGAACTTCTAAGTTATGATTATTGTTCTGCTACATACAGCTTTTCTGAAAACTTATTGCTCTCTTCAAAAGAAAAATTTCATTAGTTGTTGTTTTGTCAGTTAAACACTGTCAGATTTTTGTTTTGCTTTTACAGAATCCCCTGTTGACATCAATGCATTTAAATCTTTTCCTGTCAATGAGGGGATTGTAGTGTTACTTAAAATTTATTTGTGCTATTTGAAATGCAAAAATTTTTCACCCTTATTATAGTAGTATTGTATGTATTTCAATCTAAAGATAAAAGGCACACACCAGTACTGTCATTGTATTTTTTGAGAATCAGATCATGCAACTTTTCTTATCCAAAGGGGGCTAAATTAGGAGTAATTAAGAGCATAAACAGTGAAACCCAAAAATTAGATTAATTAACACTGTTTAAAAACCTGAGCTAAGTATTCCTATGATGCTGGAGTATGTGGTTATGTACTTCAGGAAACAATTGTACTTTGGCAACAGGAATGGGCCAGATGAGTTTTATTAATAGGGTTTATACAGTAATGATTTAAATATAGAGTGAGTGTCCCTGGTGGTGCAGTGGCTAAACCACAGCATTGTCAACGCTGAGATCTGGGTTCGATTCCCGGTTAGGACACTCCCCGGGCAGATGGAGCTCGCTAGCCCTGTAAGGCAATCCATCTACGTCCTGAGGACCTCGCTGCCACCGTCCAAGCGTGCTTGGCCCCGGCAGATGAACCTCAGGATT
>NW_020956683.1:24721-31836 GCF_003031625.1 Empidonax traillii | reverse complement strand
GTGATAGATAGTAGAATTTTTCATTTAATATACAGAAAATCTGGAATCATTATGTGCAACAGCTAAGGTTGGCTGCAAGTGAAGAACAAATTTTTTCCCTCCACAAATGTCTATTCCCTTGTGTTTTCTCATACAGCTGTGCAGATGAACATGATGGCAGTGCATTCTCCAAGAATATCTGCCTTTCTTGGGATGCTATGCCAGATGCTATTGAGTACTATGAGTGAAATGTCACAGTGAATACACTGGAAGATCTACTTTTTGCTTCAGTGGTATTCATCTCTCAGTAGGGATCACTGGTTCCTATTTCTGTTGTCTTATTTTGACATTTTTGGATAAAAGCCTGGGTATTAATACTTAATGCTGGTAGTAATACCACTTGCGAGTGTGTACTGAGATGTTTTACATTACACAGGAGACTCCTGATGGGCAGTACCCAACCTCAGAGCTGTGAATGAATTATCAATGCACAACAAATGCTATCATAATAGTGATATCACTCATGTCCCCAGCTCTGTATAGCATATGTTAGTTCTGACATTGCGTTGCAAAGGAGTATGTGTATGGGGACTTAGTTTAGGTAGCTGTTTATACTTTTCTCTTCAAAGTGGTGCGCACAGACACATGAAAATTAAAATAAGTTTCTTAGTTTTGTTAACATTCTCTCCCTGTACTTAATGTGCTGAAAAGTCTCAGTGACCCATTGAGAAATCTGGTGCAGCAGGGCCAGTTCAGTGGATTGAGAGAGCTGCTGCTGCTGCTGATCTTGCATTTATAAAACATAAAGTTTAAGGGGTGCAGGTTAGACTAAAATTAGTCTGGTATATTCCCTCTACATCAAGGATTTGGAGCTCTTTTGGTTCACTGTCTATGTCCATATCAGATTTGGAGTGCATCTGGTATAGGTCTGGATCTGACCTTCTGGTTCAGTTTCTTCTGAATGAGTCTCATTTTTTTTACCAAATAATCTCTGTTTATGTAAGGTGTGCATAGTGAATGGGTACACTGAGAAGAGTCATCAAAATGCCCCTAACCCTAATGCTACTAATAATGTAGGTACAGCCTATGATTCCTTTGCTCTCCTATAAGGAGTTTACATTGACGGTAGGAAATTATAACTGCACACCAGTTGGAGCCTCTTAATTAATTCTCTGTCGATGCCAAAAGGCCAGAGGTATACTTGTGATAATAACCATTCATAACAGTTAAGGTGGTTCTGATCTCTACTGATAATGCAGAGGGAAATATCTATATTAGATTTTACTACTTCAGTGGGCCATTTCAGCCCTCTGTTCAGCCAAGTTCCCAATAAAATAATAATTAAGAAATAAAGGAAAGTTGTTACTATGGTTTTAATTAAAGTTCTCAGCAAATTTCAATGTGCAACTTTGGGTCCTCATAACAACAGATCTAGTCTAATTACTGTCATACCAGGTGGCCTGCTTTACATCTAATTGCTTCCCTGGAGCCTGACAAGTGCCTGACTTGGAAATTCAACTCTGTTTCCAGTAGAATATGATTTTATCTTAGATAAGAAAAGAAGGACAGAAATAAGGACTGCTTTCCTTGCAGGTATGTGCTTACCTAGCTGTCATGCCTTCATTGTGCTCTGAAGCTCCTTATTGGAATTTTGAATGAAATCATTAAACATATGACTTCATATATTCTATTCGACATTCTATTCAAACTCATTCATTCCAAACTTGTACACAAGTTTTATGGGAAGATGACCTGAGAAGTTAGTTCAGAAAGAGGTAATGATAAGTAGTGTTTAAGTTAAGACAGTAGGAAGAGGGAGGATAGGTGATGTTAAATTTAGTGCTGATTCAAAAATACCTGTTCATATTTGCTGCCTGGGACAAAACTCAAATATTCTTGATTGAAAGTGTGAAAGGAAGGCTCTCAGCAACACATGAATTAGGTGCAGTATCTTCTGCGCCACTTTCTTCTCTTAAACAAGCTGGATGGAACTGTCCTCTGCTTGAACATGTGGAAAGCTTTAATTCACACATCCATATGGGGTTGCAGGGTTATTTTGTAAAAAAGGTTTGGACCCTGTAGGAAAGGGTGTTAAAGCAGAGAAGAAAGCTTTGGCACTGATCAACAGTTCTCGGAAACAGAAGGATTTGTGAGTGCTGAAAGCAACTACTTATTTTCCCATTTTCTAGGATGTTGAACTTGTATGAAGAACATTAATTTAGTTTTTGAGAGTGTCAGGAATGATGCAGTGTAGGGCTGGACGTGAAACACAGTTACATCAAGAGGCACAGTTACATCAAAAGAAACAAGTGCAATGCTTTAAAAGGCTTTGGATCAAGCCCAAGCTCACTGAGTCAGTGGACTTGTACCATTAGATTTTTTGATAGTTGATGAATTATTAGACCTCAAACAGGTATATTGTGTGAATGAAAAAGAAAATCTTACTACTTCACTGACATCTCTGAATATTTTTACTGTGGAGAAATCAGGGAAATAACATTTTTTCTCTCCTTTTTTTTGGTAGTGCTATTAGCTGGACTTCATCTTCATAACCTGCTTGGTGTTCTGCTCAAGGAAATGCAATTGTGAACCATTTTTGGCTTGGGATATAGTGAATTTAAGCAGCAAGCTTGATGTTAATTTTCAGTGATTCAGTAGGTTTCTAATGGTGTATTTTGAAAGAGTGATTGAATAAAAGAATAAAAGAGGTCAACTGTAATCTTATAGCTGCCACTAAAATGTGAATATTTAATCTTTTTTTTACATTATAGCTAACTAGTAAACAATCATTCCTTAAGATGTAGAGTCTGAGGGCAGAATATATTTATACCACTTGAAAACCAATGGCAATACACTGAGTTCCCATTAGGCTATCTGAGCGCAAAGGTCTTTGTAATAAACTTCTCTTCTTCCCAACCACATCTTTTCAGATCAAACACATGCTTTAAAACTGTTTCTTTTTTAGCTTGGAGGGAGAAAACAGCAGATATGCTAAAAATGAAGTGGGAAAAATAGCAGAATAATTACGCAAAGAAAAGGTCTTCGTGGCGGTTTCCAAAATACATTATTCAGTGCATTATACAGACAAATGAAAAAAAATAACCACATAGCGTTGCACTGGAACATATGTGTGCATAGAATATGTTCATATGGAGGTGGAAAAGCTTGGATTCACTGGAAAAAAACCAGTTTGAATCATGTTGTCTCAGAGGACCACCCTCCAGGTGTCCAGGGATTGGGGCAAAATTGTTCAAGGCTCTGACACAACAGTGATAGAATCACTAAGGCTGGATAAAAACCTCCAAGATCGAGTTCAACCTTTGACCAAACAACACTATATCAACTAAACCATAGCACTAAGTACCATGTCCACTGGTTTCTTAAACACTTCCAGGGGCAATGATTCTACCATCTCTTTGGGCAGTCTGTTCCAATGCTTGGCAACCCTTTCCACAAATAAATTCTTCCTGATGTCCAGTCTGAATCTCTCCTGGTGCCGCTTAAGACTGTGTCCTCTCATCCTGTCACTAGTTGCCTGGGAGAAGAGGCTAAACCCACCTGGCTACAATGTAGAGTGATAAAGTCTTCCCTGATCCTCCTTTTTCTCCAGACTAAAGAACCCCAGTTCCCTCAGCTGCTCCTCATCAGACATGCTCCAGACCCTTCACCAGCTCCACTGACCTTCTCTGGACTTGTTCCAGCATCTCAGTATCTTTCTTGTATTGAGGGGCCCAGAACTGAATGCAGGACTCAAGATGCAGCCTCGTGAGTACAGGGGGACAGTCACTACCCTAGTCCTGCTGACCACACAAATTTTGATACAGGCCAGGATACCACTGGCCTGCTTGACCACCTGGTCACACTTCTGGCTCATGTTCAGCTGGCTACTACTGTTCAGCCAGTAGTCCCAGGCCCTTTTCTAGTGGGATACATTCTCTATTTATGCTAAGTAGATTTCTAAGTGGCCTGTGTGATTCCAGGGCATAGGTGTTGGTTTTTTTTTTTGGTTGGTTGATTGTTTTTTGTTTGGTTGGTTTTTATTTTATTTTTCTCTGGCTTTGTACAAGAGAAAGAGAAGGAACCTGTAAAAGAAGTTAGAAAGAGGGTAAATTAAAATGAATTTTAAGCTGAGGATCTTAAGGAGGGGGAGGATGACCAAACCTTTTTTTACCAGCGTTTAGTACAAAGAGGACACAGCGGCAAATTTAGAAAATGCTCTTTGGTCTCTGTGCTGTCATGGTGAGCCTCCAGCTTTTAGGTCAGGTTGCATGCTAAAATAGAGATTCTTCAGCACTGAAGTCAGCTGCATCAAAAAAAAGCTCTTTTTTGTCCTAGAGATGAAGCCACCTCTTCCTGTTAGTCTCTTGTCTAGGACTTAGTTTTGAAAAGCACACTTTTCACAGTGCTGCAAAACTGGGAGGGGAAGAAAAACTACCAAACCCTAGATAGCTGAATTCGCCTCACCACAGATGGACTGCCTGAAATATGACCATCGCTGATGTCAGTGGCTAAATGTGAAGGGCTGGCTGTTCAGGGTGCTGGATAGGGTACCAGAAATGTGTTCCCATTCTAGCTCTGGATTTTCTGGGAGATGTTCAGCAGCCTTCTGGTTTGTATTTTTCATGTTGCTAGTGTTGGCGTTTTGACTGATTCATGCTCATACTCTTATTTGAATAAGTAATGTATTACTTTATTGTCAATGTCTATTGTTATAAATGATTCACTGAATCATTTTTTCTTTGACTCATCACATTTTTGTTCCTTTATCTGATTAGAAACTAATTAATATAAACAGATACCTCTTATCTGTGCAATAACCCTGAATTCACAAATACTATTGCATCAGTAATGTTCCTTCTTAGCAAGGCAATAGCTGATTGGGTGAAATGCTGAAAGAAATCATAATGCTAACAGAAATACCAGTTAATATGCTCATTAGCAGGCAGTGATTAGAAACACTACTTGCTTGAAAGGAATCAGGTCCCCGCCTAGGAATAAAGCTGGAAACTTCCTTTCAGATAGGAAATTTCAGCTTAGCAGTGGTATAATAACTGGCTAAAAACACCCTTGACTAATACAAAAATAAGAATTATCGCTTTCTAAGGTTTTATTTTTATGTGAATTTTTTGTCCTGATAGTAAAATACAGCTCCTAGAGCATCTGCAGTAACTAAAGTTAGAGAGGATCCTTTACCAGGTTTTGAATTGTCTGCATAGATATTGTGATGTTTTTATTTAGCATTACATGAGAAACCACTTGTCTACATGAGGAGCCATATTCTGAGGATTGAATACAAAAGAAGGAAGATTAAGATTAGAAATAATTCCTTGTGGAAATTGAACAGTAAAAACAATTAAAAAAAAATAACAGTGGAGAAGTAGTGTTCTTTCCTGTGAGAAAATTCTTGAAGGCAACTGTGGCAGTCAATTGCTGACATGAGAAGTATTTCCAGGCTATCTTACTGTTAGAGATTTTCTAGGACCTTCCAGCTACCATCAGGCAGTAGTGGAGAGTCGACAATATTCTTAATCTAGAGTATGTATTTTTTTGAACAGAAAGCATGCAATTGTTATATTACCAGACCTGTCTCGCTGTATAATACATCACAGACTAACCGAAAATCAAGGACTACACCTGCATGAGTGCCTACATATATCTATTTGTTCATTATGAATTTAAGAAAACAGTTCTTGTAAGTGAAGGTAGCATTTAGATCTAATTTTGTTAAAGAAGATATATCTATGGTGCACCCAGATGAATGCTTTCTGTAACATAGAACTTTAGCAGATATGTATGAAGATACCTTCTTAAAATCAATGTACTTATCCTGATTTAAACTAGTCTGGAGCTATCCACCTCTTCTTATATCAGCAAGCAATTTTAGGAGGCTGTTTATTTTAGCAGTGTATTTTCAACGATGTGAAGATCTTAATACACACATTTAGTACAGTTTAATTTTGAATTTATGAGCAAATAAATGAACATGTCAAGTAAGGAGCCAGTTTACTATTTTTGAAGAAATTGAGACAGTGTAAATAGAAAGTTTTACAGGAGAAGGTTATCAGCAGAATATAGGCCTTGATTCTGATTGGATCAGAAAGAAACTATTCCTAAAGTTTCTTCAATAGATGTAATGAAGAAACTGCAATGAAACTGAAAATGAATGACAGCAAGATGTCCTTGGTACACTCACTGATGACATAGATTTCTTTGAATTGCACATTTAACTTCCACATCTAGGCTCTTGTGGAATTCTGTCACTCAAGGTGGCTTTGCAATGTAACAAATCTGCTATCACTGCTGGACACCATAAACTTAACATGAAAAGAATAAAAGAATTTTCCTGCTGAAGATTACATGCAAATGCTTGATGAACATTTGACAGTGCCTGCTGGGTTAATAAATTGTGCATGCTGTGTAATTGCAATAGCTATGAATTGTCTAAAGCAAGGCAGAAAAAAAAAAGGTTGTCCCTACCTCCCCATTACTAAATCTAACCTGTGTGTAGCCCTGGCATGTTTTGTATTACTTTAAAAGCATGGGAAATGATAATGGAGTTGTTATCACATTGTTTCCAGGGCATGTACTTTGCACACAAATTGAACAAGAAAAAAATCCAGAGAGTGTAGGCTGCAGAAATCTTGTCCTCTGGACACAATCTACAGGTAGTTAAAGGAAAGGTATTAGGAATGTGGAGCTCTAGCTTCTAGCTCTGCCACTGATACTTTCTAAGTGTAATTTCACCAGTCTGAAGTCTGTTATAGGACCTAGAAATGGCCAAGAAAATGTGCTAGAATTTTTCTAAGGCCGTATGTTTCACTTTCTTTGCTTCAACTTCCCATAAGTGAAACAGAGAGAATATTACGCAAAAAATGATACCTTGGAGTGTTGATGTTTTGATTTTTTTTTAATTTTAGTAGATCTTAGAAGTAGTTATGTAGTAAAAGTAGATTTTAGAGTAGTAGCAATATTACCCTTTACCCTTAACACACCAGCTCAAACCCTTGTTACTCATTCCCATATCAATTCCCTAAATTCTTTAGCATATTTAGTCTCTTTTTCAAGGCAGAACATCCTAACCCTGAGCAAGAAGATATAGACATAGACCCAACAACCTTCAGGCCTAGAGTTCTGGA